>NW_027397086.1:29388921-29575496 GCF_003265705.2 Callorhinus ursinus | reverse complement strand
AGGAGAGGGAGGAAGGAGAGGGAGGAAGGAGAGGGAGGAAGGAGAGGCAGGAAGGAGAGGGAGGAAGGAGGAGAGGGAGGAAGGAGAGGGAGGGAGGAGAGGGAGGAAGGAGAGAGAGGAAGGAGGAGGGGAGGAAGGAGAGGGAGGAAGGAGAAGGAGGAAGGAGAGGGAGGAAGCAGGGGAGAGATAGGAAGGGAAGAAGGGAGAGGGGGGTGTCATTTATCTTGACAGCCTCTGTCTGATCTGGGATTGTTCATTTTTTGCTGAGGAGGGAATTTGAATTTCAAGGCTGGAGCTGAAGGTCCAGCTCCGTCATCTTTCCTGGAGCCTTGGGCCTTTTCGAAGCCCTCTGGGTGACTTTTCTCCATATAAAGGCCACTCCCTGCCAGTGGTGGTGCTTTACTTTGTGCCAGGCACCAGCGTCATGTCCTTTAGCCCTCCTGGGAGCTCCAGGAGGCTGGCCCCCTTGTCTCCCCAATGATGCCTTTAGGGGTGCAGAACCCAGCCTGCTGGGGGTGCAGCTAGGACCCCTGCAGGCCGCCATCATGCCTCACAGATGCCATTTAGTGGTGAAAGGATTTCAGCAGATGTAAAAGTTTGGCAAAAATGAGGAAGGTCGTCAAGACCCTATGTGGGGTGCTCACGGCAGACCCGGGGCCCTGGGGCCAGCCAGCAGCCCCTGTCACGTGGGAGGAAAGAACTCTGAACGTCTCTTCCCCAGAGCTGTGTAGGGGGCACAGTGTCGGGGAACTGGGTGCCTGGGTGTCAACCCCTCCAAGTTTACACTCGTGGGCGAGCAGGCCACTTCCCAGTGGCAGATGTGGCCTCCTTCCCAGCCCTGGACGGGAACCTCAGATCAGAGAGGGAAGTCTCCGTGCCTGAAGCCTGCACCCCTAGTCCTGCCTACCAAAGACTACCCAGCGCGAGCCTGTACCAACACAGTCAAGGGTTCGCTGAGAAATGAGCGACCAAAATCACTTATGTAGCCTTGACCCCCTGCATGGGGGGGAGCGGGGGCGGGGGTCTCTGACTGCTGAGGAAGGGCCCGGAAGAGCCCAGAAGAACTGAAACTGAGCTCCTGCGCACAGTGGGTGCCAGAAGAGCCAGCCCTGACTTGGCGACAGGCAGTAGTTACGTCCCTCTCACCACCTTTTCCTCACCCTCCAGCCACCCATTTTTCAGACAGGAGGGGACTCTTCTTGCCTGGGCCCATGAGGCTGGCAGAGCGAGATGAGGCGTTGGGCGCCTGACCCAGGGCTCTCTTGGTGTGGGCAGGGGTTTTCCTCGGAACCCCTTCCCCCCAAACGGGCTGTGAATGGAAAGGTGGGCATAGGTGCAAGGCTCAGGAAACAGGCCTCAGTAGAGGGGAGCTGGGCCTGGGACAGAAGCAGAACCAGCACTGGAGAGGCGCTGTGGCCCAGGAAGACACACCCCAAATGCACAGGGCCCTCGCTCCTCGGGAAACCAGGAGGGCGGCAGGCCCTGCAGAGACGCCCACAGAAGCAGAACCCAGGGATGTCCCAGGCTGGGAAGGCCCTAGTGGTGGGACACCCTGGAGTCCTGGGCTGACCCAGGAGCAGTTGGTTACTGGGAATCATTCAAGTTCCAAAGCTTGTCAACTATTTCCAATATTTACATTGTTTTATACAGATAAAACTTAAAGAATGTTCAGGTTACCCAATAAGTCAGCATTCTTGCTTGTCTGTTTGCTGAAGTGCTCTGTGGGAGAAGTGAGAAAGGGGTGGCATCCCTGGGTATGTGCTCATGAGTCCCAACCAAGAGCTTCACAGCAGACAATGTTCTGATGGGGAGACTGAGGCCCAGAGAGGGGAAGGGACTTGCCCAGCGACACGCGGTGCTGTGGCTCACGGGCTGGACCACCGTTCCACGGCCATCCTCCCAGAGGCCTGACAGCCAAAGGGGAGAAAGAGCTTTGGGGAGGGCAGGTGGCCAAGTCAGGCGTCCCCCTCCCCCTCGTCCTCACTGGTGCAACCCTCTGGCACCGCTGGGCCTTGGGAGTTCCGAGTCTCCAAGTACTCAGCCTTCAGCTGCTCCAGCTCGTGCAGCTCAGCCTGCAGCCGCTCCCGGTGGGCCATCCGCAACTGCTGCAGCTGCTTCATAGGGAAGGGGTTCATGTCGTTGAAGGCGATGTTCATCAGCTTCCTGGGGGGAGAGCACAGTTAGCCCAAAGCCAGGGCCCCGCTGGGTCTACATTCACTGGGCCTTCCAGGGCACCCTGCCATTCATTCTGTCCATGTGGCTGAGGCCCTGGCCCCTGCCCATGGGCAGTTCACCTTCCAGGAAGGAAACAGTGAATAAGAAGACAACTTCCACCCAAAGTGATGTATACTGAGGCAGGAAGAAGCTTAGGGCTATGGGAGCTCTAACTCTGTAGGAAAGGTTTATCATGGAAGGCTTCTTGGAAGAGGTGACATGTGAGCAGAGTTTTGAAGAATGAGTAGGGTTGGCCAGGCAAAGATGGCAGTGGTGGAGGTGACAGGGAGGCATTCTAAGTAGAAGAAACTGCAAGGCCAAAATCCCAGAGGTTGGTGTTGAGCTAGGAACTCAAATAATTATTTGGCAGGATGACAGGGCATGGGTGTTAGGGGCAGGAAAAGGTGGGAAAGAAACAAAATTGCATAGGGGCCTTGAATACCACGGTAAGGGGCAGACAGACCACTGGGGCAGTGGAATATTCCTAAAGATTTCTAAGCTATAAAGGAGGATCAGCATCACTAACAAATCTCCACTCAGCAAACACCTGCCTACCCTCTGCTATGTGTCCTGGGGCATGTGTGGGTGGTGGGAGTGCTGGCCAGGCAGGGTAGGGGCAGAAGTGGGTTCTCACTGGCTGTTGCAAATGGTCTTGGTGAAGAAGCGCAGGTACTGGTAGATCTCCAGGCCATCCTGCAGTCTCAGGATCGCCTCCTCGTTGTACTTGAAAATGGCCAAGGCATAGCGGAATACCACCTGGGGGGCAAAGTGGGGGCTCAGGTGGGGCATGGGGGGCCGGGGCAGGTAATCCCTAGGGGAAGGAAAACCCCCACAGGCACCCAACTGCTGTTCCATCTCTATCCCACCCACTCCTCCTGCTTTGGTGATCTTGAAATAAATCCCAGACAGCACGTCAGTAAATCTGTGAATCCTTCGGCAGGTTTGGTGTTGGACTCCCTGCTGCCTCCCGGACAGGCTGCAGAGGTTGACAGCTTGAGTGTGGGGAGGCCGAGGGGCAGAGGCAGACGGGGAAACCCCAGGGGGAGGGAGCACAGTGTGGAACCTGGGCATGGGGACTGAGTCCTGGCTCTGTCCTCACTTGTCCCGGGGCCCTGGGTGAGGTGCTACCGTGTTGGACCTAATGAGGGTAATACTGTTTACATAAGGCATCAGCAGGAATCAAACGGAATAACAGATCCGAAGGTGCTCTGCAAACTGTGGTACGTTATCAACCAGCATGGGGAAACTGGGGCAGAGGTCACAGGGAAGTCTGCCCAGGGTCTCCTAGAAAGGCAAGGGGCAAAGGGGGACCACACACCCATGTGCCGGCCTCCCAATATGGGGCTCAGTCCAAACAGGAGGAAGAGAAGGAGGGGCCCAGGTGACTGGATGGGCAGCGGAGGGAATAGGGATGGGCTTCCCGGATCACGGTCATGCCTCTTCCCTAGGGAAAGGAAATCCCCCCAACTTTAAGACACATCTTCAGAGGCAGAACCACCCCTTCTCCTTAACCTGTGCAAAGCACTTTAGTTTACAAAGCCATGCTCCCACAAGAGGTCCTCAAAGCCCTGACGGGGGAGCACTGTCTTCCCATTCTCCAGGGGCAGAAGTGAGACCCAGAGGGCTGCAGGGCCTTGCTCAGGACTGTCCTGCTCACCCCTGGCGGTGCCCTACCTTGGTACCCTCATAGAGGAAGGCGTCCCAGACCCGGAGAAGGATGTTGCTGATGAGACTGTCCGCA
The DNA here is from genome assembly GCF_003265705.2 of Callorhinus ursinus. Taxonomy (NCBI): domain Eukaryota; kingdom Metazoa; phylum Chordata; class Mammalia; order Carnivora; family Otariidae; genus Callorhinus; species Callorhinus ursinus. The sequence continues at coordinate 29,571,541 of NW_027397086.1, read as the reverse complement.
AAGACCACGAGGAACCAGTTGAAGGTGATGAAGGAGAGATCCACATGGTGCTGCCCCAGGTGAGCCATCAACCTGGGCAGCTTCTCCAAGAGGAGGTCCTGGAGCACCCGCTGGTCCACCTGGGAGCCAGGGAGAGAGGGCTTGTCAGCCACCACCCTAAAGAAGGGGCTGCCTCCCTCCCTGCCTGCCCTTCCCACCCAGCCCGTCCCGAATCGCCCCCCCCCAACCCCCCCACTCCTGGCCCCGGGGAGCACGCAGTGCCTGGAGGAGCTGAAGCCTCCCATGGCCAGGAGACAGCACAGGCCAGCTGTCTTCTGGGCTGGAGCACTGGGCTCTGGTGCGGAGGCCTCTGTAGGCTAAGTTCTTAGCCAGTGGTGTTTTGGCCCATTTGGCCTCCTGAACCCGAAGCCAAGCAGGAGTTCAGACTTGTATCGGCCGACACCATGGCCACTTCTCTACATCCACTTTGGACCTGACATAAAAGATGCTCAGTGCCTCCAGCTCAAGACTGAGGGTAATTCACTGAGCCTGAGATGTTACCGAACCTGCTGAAGGATTCACAGATTTACTGACATGATGTCTGGGATTTACTTCAAGATCGCCAAAGCAGGAGGAGTGGGTGGGATAGAGATGGAACAGCAGTTGGGTACCTGTGTTGATAATTCAAACTAGGTGATAGATACATGGAGGTTCATATACTATTTTCTCTCTTTTTTGGACATTCAAAATTTTCTATATTAAAACTGAGGAGAAAAACCTCCAACAACCCCAGAACAATACACTGGTTTTACAACACACCTCAGTTTAGGAGATGTTAAAGCATGACAATAAAATATGGAACATTTCCCAGCCTGCCCTGCAGTGAGGGGTGCCATGTGACACAGTTCTGACCAATAAGGTGTAAGCAGCACCTGCTGGGTGGGAGAGCTGTGGGAGGCGGAGCCAGCCCCTGCCTTACACCCTCTGCTGTTTCCAGCCTCGACCACGGCCACAGTGCCGGAGGTGGTTCGGCTGTCCTGTGACCAAGAGCAGGGGGCTGACAGCAATATGTGAGGGATGGCAGAGCAGAGAGCTGAAGGGGACTTCAGCTTTGTCATTCTCTGGGAAAAATGAGCCGCCCCTTGAGCCACTGTGAGGTTGGGCCGCCCTTCCTGATTCATCACCTATTCCCTGACTCCTCAGTCTCGATCTCTGGCCCTGACCTCCCTCCTTCACATGGGACACCCACTTGTCTGCTGACCTCCCCGCCCAGGTGGGTGTCCCACAGGAGGAATCAGTGTTGGGCATTCATGATAGGAAAGGAGAGGAACAGGGTGGGTGGGCAGGAAATGACTTGGCAGGTCTGGGGTGGGAAGTGAGAAAGTCCCCTCCAGATGGCCTCTCTGCATAAAGCAGACAGCACGGATGCACCAGGAGCCGGATGAGGGGTGAAGCAAGAGAGGAGATGGGAGGTCAGAAATGGTTTTTCGTGTACATCGGTCATCAAGCCCAAGAAGAAGTACTCCCATCCCAAAGCAGACAACCAAAGGTTCAGAGAGGGGATGCCACAAAGCCATGCAGCTGGCTGGGGGAGGGGTGGGCTCTGGACCTAGCTGTGCCTGACTCCAGGGCTGGCCGGGGCTCAGAGTGAGAGGGGGCGAGGCGCTAAGAGTGCAGGCAGCTGTGCTTCTCCGGAGGCCGTGACCAGCGTGTGTGAAGACTCGTCCCCACCTCCCACGCTGAGTCCCACTTCCACCCACCTGACCTCTGTTTTGAAATTCTTTACTGGCAAAAAGCAAGAGATTCTAGATTTTCTTCTCCTTCCCTCCCCAAGAAACCATTTCTGAAAAGAACAAGACCAAAACCAAACAAACGAACAACACCCCCCCACCACCATTTCTCATGACATAGTGTCACCACTGGAATAACAACAATCTACCCCATGGGCCGGGCCCCCACACCTCTAAAGGCCATCAGCTCACCAGAACTTCCCAGGAGTCCCAGGGAGAGGTTACTGGCCCCTTGTACAGAGGGAGAAATGGAGGCCTGAGAGCTTCCTGATTCTTCTGAGATTCACTGGCTTGAAGGAACCACTCAAGGGGCACCACCCTGCATGGCCCCTAAGTCCCGTCCGTCCCTGCCCTGCTCACCTGGGATGACATCAGCGTCTTGCTGTAGTAATCAGCCGGCATGATGGTCTCCACAATAGCCACCAGACACCAGAAGGCGCTCTCCTCCTCCTCCAGGACCAGCAGAGCGATGGCTGCCAGTCTGGAATGGGAGGAAAGGAGGCCTGGGGTGATATGTAGAAGCTGCAGCCAGGCAGAGGGTGGCAGAGGTAGATCCCTGGCTCCCAACCCTACTCCCTAAAACCAGGCTGTGTTCCGGCACCTGAGGTGAGATGAACATGCTTTGGGGGAGGACTACAGAGGAGATTTCTGAGCAATGGGGAGAACTGATTCTCTAGGGAAGGGCTCTGGGGGTCCCGTTGCCCAGGTATGAATTCTGCATCTGCTGCTTCCTGGCTGGATGATCCTGGGCAAGTTCCTAAAGTTCCCTGTGGCTCAACCTCCTCATAATAATCACAGAACTACTATGAGGATGAATGAAGTTAACACAAGATAAATGCCCAGCACAGTACCTGACGTGTAGTGAGTATTTAATGAATGTTAGCTATCTTCATCTTATAGGCTTTGAGACCTTGACAAGTGTGCTAACCTCTCTGAGCCTTACTTTCATCATCTGTGAAGTGGGATTAACAATCTCCACCTCCCAGGGCTGTGTTGCATTTTGAGCGAGAAGGCAGACCTACAGTGCCTTGCTAACTATCTGGCATACAGCAGGTGCTCACTACACAGAATTCTTTCTCTCCTTTGCTTCCTGAACTCCCCCCCAAAGTTATCACGAGGCTCTAATGAGATCATGGTAAGAAAGGAAAAAACCCACAGTGTTGAGTAGGGATGTTGGCCTAGAAGTATTGTTTTCTCTGCTTCTCCTATCTTTCCTGGCAGGTCTCACCCATGGTCAATCCAGGAATACATTTCCCAAAATGCAGTGGTATCTAAAGATGCTAGGTGAACACAAGGTCCCAAATACAAAAATGTTTGGGAAATGCTACATACTCTAGCCCCCTCTTATTTATTTTTTAAAAGATTTTATTTATTTATTTGACAGAGACACAGCGGGAGAGGAAACACAAGCAGGGGGAGTGGGAGAGGGAGAAGCAGGCTTCCCGTGGAGCAGGGAGACCGATGCAGGGCTGGATCCCAGGACCCCGGGATCATGACCTGAGCCGAAGGCAGACACCTAATGACTGACTGGGTGCCACCCAGGCGCCCCTCTAGCCCCCTTTTAGAGGCTGATGATATACAACATCTTACTAAAAGCCTCTGCAGAAGTTCTGCAGTGACTCTAACCCAAGGCTGTCCAGTGGAATTATGGAGCCCCTTTTGTACAGGGCACCCACTGAACACCGTTAGGGAGATGCCACCTTATAGTATTGTGAAGCCTCACACTCTTGATGGGCTTAAAGAACACATTTCATTGTCCAGCTATTTATCCTTCTCTGGGCTCTTACTAGACTGGATTCATGATCTCCAACCTCTCCCGAGGTTCACACTGTTTAAAGAAAGAGGGTCAATTCTCAAAAGAAAAAAGAAACCCCTTTTCTCTCCCCAGTAGATTGGGAAGGAATTTCTTTCCACTCTAAAATATTTGTACAAACCCTCCTGAGTCTGAGCTGAGTGGACGAAAGGAAGAGTCACAGGTCTCTTAGGAAATAGGAAGCTCTCCCCTCTCAAAGCTGGGGAAGGGGGTCTTCTGAGGTCATTTAGTTCAGGGATAGCAAATGTGTGAAACACTGACCACCACTCTCTTTTGCCTATGCCAGGGCAGACATAACTAGTGAATCATGACAACATTCCCTTTGTCTATGTCCGGGGCAGACATAACTAATTAATCATTGTGCTCTTTCCCGCTGACTCTGGAGGCTGCCTCAGTTACTCACAAGACAAGGCTCCAGGCAGGTTCTTCCTACTGGTAACCCTGGTCTAGATAAACTTATTGCAGAGAGGAAGACCGAGTCCTGGAAAGCAGAAGTCACTTGCTCAGGGTCACACAGTTAGTTGGTGGCAGGGTGGAGATAGAACCCAGGGCTCCCAAAGTCCAGCCTGGTGTTCTCTCGACCCTACCCTATCCCACTGGAGCCTCAGGACGTGCTCGGTCCAGGAGCTGGCTGCCGGCACCAGCATAGATTTCTGCACACATTGCAAGGTCAGTAGTGAGAGTCTGCTGGTACCAACTAGGGCTTACCAACTGCTCAGGGCTGCAGCCAGACTCCAACCTAAGGCATTCAGGCTCAAGTGGGTCTGCAAAGGAGGTAGCGTGGTGATGTGGGAAAGAAACAGCTACTTCTAATGCCCTCCACTTATATTTTAAAGATTATTGGCTTTAAAGTTTTTGCCCTAAATTAGCACTGTATCATTACTATGATATCTGTCACCCTCTAAACAGACTGATTTGTTGCACGGAAGCAGGGTCTGTCTTGACACCATGCACGCAGTGCTACCGGCTGCCATTAGGTGGCGGTGCTCAGACAAGTGAAAGGGGCCCGCAGGGTGGGGTTGAAGGGCCCCACTCTCTACACGTGAAGGGGCTCTTCCCATTACAAGTAACTTTCGATTTTAAGCAATAAGATGAATATTTGCCTAAACGTCAATTATCAGTAAAAAAAGAAAGAAAGAAAAAAGCATTCAGAGAAAGAGTTAAAGAAATACTCCTGGGTGTCACCTCCCTCTTTCCATCTGTTTTTCCTATATATCCCCCCACAGCATTTGTGCTGCCTTTTTCCACACAGGGAGAAGCTTCTTTCCTTCTGGGAGGTTTATCTCAAGACCCTTCCCACTATAGGATTTCCCCTTGTCCCCCCTTAGATTAGCTGTGCTGTAGTTTAACTCTGAATTTCCAGTAACTGAACATGTATATATGCTCAATTTCACCCAATTTAGGCTGGAAGTCAGTATCAAAAATCTCTACCCTTAGGAATCATTCAAATTTGAGTAGGGACTCCCTGAATGCTTATTCTGTGTTAAATAAATGTCACACACCACCTACTGGGGGGAGGGAGCAGAATGTCTTATGTAAATTTTGCTTGAGTATATGTGTACTTAAATTTAAGTGAGTCAAAACTTGCTTTGGGGAGTATCTGAAATTATGTAACCTCTATCGAGATAGCTGGGGGGCACCCATGAGAGTCCTGAGGTAGTGGAGAGAGCAGCCCTAGCAGCTCACCCCATCTCACCTCCACCCCCAATCCCCTCTGTCCTGCTGTTAGACCAGAAGCAGAAATGAATCCAGGCTGGGCCAATCACATTCCTTCCTTTGGGAATTTCGGCCTGGAACATGAGAGTGTCAACAAGTGGGAAGATTTGCTGAAAAGGTTCCAGACTCAGGGACTGAGGTCTCCATTCTGACAGCCTCGAGGGTCCTAAATGTCCAAGGAATGACGGACAGATGCTGGTCTGCTGGAAAAAGGAAGCAGACATGTAGAATGAGAGAGGCCAGAGATGGTGCGGCCCCACAGGGGGGCTGCAGAGCAGGACCGTGGTGCTGCCCAGCCTCAGGGACTGTCCCCATGGCACCCCTGGGGTTGTGTAGTGCTGTGGCCCTGCTGGAGAGAGGAGATGCCTCGGTTTCTAACGACCATCTGGCCTTGTCCTCTATTTTCTTTTCCTGGCTTTTATGAACCCCTCTTGTGGCATTTACCAATTCTCTTTTTCTCGGGCTCCCTTGATGGGTTTTGTTTAAAGTAAATGATCCTTGACCCAGGCAGTTCTGCAATATGTGAGCTGAGCTGTGCACTACAAAATTCCAGGGGACCATTCACAAGGCTCTCTGTATGAGTGGTACCGCCCTGAGCACAAGTCAAAAGAGAGAACATAGCATGAGGAGCCCCCCCCCCATCTTGAACATGTCCATGTTGTTCCCATCTGTATGGTGGGAATCAAGCCTCCCAGACTCACCTCTCTAGGTTCTCGGGAGGCTCTAAAGAACCTTGTGCCCTCACTAGGGCTCTGATGCTTACCTGTTCAGGCCCTGGCAGTAGCCAATGGTGGGGTTCTGCCAGGAAAAGGCCAGTAGCACCCGGCGTAGCTTGTCGGGGAAGCTGGAGGTGGGACAGGTGAAGTGCTTGTTGTTGGGGAAGGTACGGTTCAGGTCCAGCTCAATCTGGCGGGTGGCAGGATGCTCGCGGACCTGGCCCCGGTTCAGCAGCTCCTGGTAGCGGCCGGGGCTCCGCAGATGCTGGACGCGGAGGTGGATCAGCCACCTCCAGACACGTGGCCGGTGCTCTCGGGGCACACCTGCCCGCAGCAGCTGCTTGAGCTCGACCGAGGGTGCAAGATCACCCAGGGCAGCCCAGCGCTCCCGCAGCGGCCGCTCCACGGCCTCATGGGCCAGCAGGTGATGGGAGTGCACCTCTAGTGCCTGGATCTTGGCCAGCAGCTTCAGGTCTTCCATCTCGTAGTTGGGCACCGTCAGGAAGCCATACTCATCATACTCACTGCCAGCAAAAGCCTACGTTAGCAGCACATTGTACAGCCCTTCCCTGGAAAAGGGGCAGGGCAGGGAGGGGGAGGGGGGACCCCAGGCAAAGTTCCTGCCTGGGCTTCACTGTGGGTTAGTCATGCAGCTTTGGGCAGGTCACGTCAGTTCTCTGAACTGCAGTTTGCTCTTCTTTACAATGGGTAGAAGAATTCCTGTTCTGCCTCATGAAGACCCACTGACCTCCTCTGTTGTAAAATGCTGGGGGCCTAGACAGTGCCTGGTGCCTCATAAGTGCATGGTAAGTGCGTTCAGTGCAAATATAAAGGACCCTCTTATTACTCCATGAAGCCTTAGGCTCAAGCAGTCGGCACTGCCAATATAGAATCCCACCTGCACAGAGAGTAAGCCCAAGGATGGATGGGGAGCAGGCAGCATCAATGACAAGCAAGATGGGAGAACCAGAGGTCCAATCCAGATGGCCTTTTACTGATTCCACAGTTATTTGCCCTTACTGTGTGCTCTGCATGTGCTGTCTCATTTAGTCCTACTGATCCTGCAAAGCGGGGATCTTAGCCCACATCTGACAGAGGCTGAATATGTGGCCCAGAAAGGTAAAGTGACTTGTCCAAGGTCACATAGTGAGAGAGCCCAGTCCGGCTCCAAAGCCTGGGCTCCTTCCCCTGGGCCACCCAGCCTCCGGGGGCCTTTTGACCCAAGCCACAGCCCCTTCTGTTATATTTAACTGCCCATGTTCACTGTGCTCAGCAAGGACTTGGCTCAGGGAAGACAGCTGGCTTTCTCCCCTCCTCCCCCCTCTGACAAACATCTCGGGGAGGCAGCCTTGGGAAGTGAAAAAAATGGAGCTCTGGAGGCAGACCCAGGTCAGCTGCATGAATATGCTGCATGACCTTGGGCAAGGGGCAGCCTCCTCTGAGCCTGCATCACCTCAACTGTAATATGGGGCTCATCCCAAGCACGTGCTCATTTGTCTGAAGATACGAGAAAGTAAGGAACGTGCAGTGCTTGTACGCGGTCAGCAGGAGCCAGCACCAGGGGGGCTGGGGACCTTCAGGTCATGCAGACCAAGACCCACCCTCATTGGCTGTTGGGCTCACCTGATAGGGCTCAGCTCCACGCCATCGGCTGAGGCCTCCCCGGCTTCCCACTGTAGCGCCTCCTGGATAAGCTGCTTCAGCAGCTCTGAGCACTCAGTGGCCTCACCCCCCAAGGCCTCCTGTAGCCTCCGCAGCCCGGCCAGGTACTTGCTCTCCACCTGGCAGTTCTTGGCTTGGAGGTAGGCACACTGTGGAGGGAGGGGTGGGGCTGTCAGGCCAGCTGCTTGGGCTTGCCCCCGCCAGCCCCAGAGGTCTGAACAGCTATAGGCAGCAAAGTCCTTCTCCAACCTCATCTCCCATCCCCTTCCCACCCCCAGCCCATCATCTAAGGGAAAGGAGACGAGCCCGAAACCCAAGGGTTTATAGCAAGGGGCTATATATATATATATATATAGAAGAGGCTCCAGGCAAGAGAGCCAGGCAAGAGAGCCAGGCCCAGGTCTGCAGCTGGATTCAGAAGAAAGAGGTGAGAGGTGGGCACGGGCAGTGCAGGTTCTTGCTGGGAACTGCAAGTCCCATCCTGCTTCAGCCACTGCTGGCTGGGGGACGTACGGCAAGTTACTTAGCCTCTCTGTGCCTTAGCTTCTTCATCTAAACAATGGAAATAATAGAGAGTCTGCCCCAGGACTCTGGTGAGGATTAGATGAGCGGATGTGTGTAAAGGCCCTCCCAGGGCACCTGGCCTAGAGCAGTTCTCTGTAGGTGGTAACACTGAGCAGCGCCCACGAGATGGCCACATGGCTCTGGCCACGGCCCCTGTGCCTTCTGCCTCTGCGATATCGGCTCTCTCCATTCCTCTGACACACCGCCTCTCTCCCACCGGTGTCCTTCCTGTGTACTCCCTGCCCCTGTCTTGACCTTCTGTGTTTCTCTTTCCATAAGCCGGGTGTGGTGAGCAAGTCCGGTAATTTTCCTGGGCCCACTTTCCTTCTGTGGAAGCTGGACAGGAAGAATCGGCCTCAGCACATCACCATGCCCTCCGGGCCAGCCTGGCTCCTGTCTCATCCTGGGGTGGAAGAGTGCAAGCCTCCTGGCCAAGGCTGCCACTGTGCTGCACTCTCCAAACGTTGGCTGAGCACCAACTCCAGGCCATCGGGTGAGCCTGCGCTCCTCCCCCTCCAGCTGGCTCCCACATCTACGTCCCTCTGCCACCTTCCCGAGTCCCCTCCCAGTACTCCTCTCAGGCACTTCTGTTACAGACTCCCAAGTCTCTGTGCTCCCCGGCCCACCTCCACAAGCCCACCGAGCCCCCAGCTTTCTCAAAACATAAGTCTGATTGAGGGCCTCCGCACTCAAAACCCTTCTACAACTCCCAGTTTCCTCAGAGAATGTCCCAAAGTTCCTCCCCTCCAGCCTCACATCTCCCTCCCCACCTTCCCCCACCTCTTGATCCACAGGTCTTGACTATGCTATCTCTTTTCTTGGAAGGCCTTTTTCTACTCTGTTTGCCTGGATAACACTAACTCACTTTTAGGACTCAGCTGAAGAAGGTACCCCCACCAGGAAGCCCTCCCTGACTTTCTTCCTCTCTTTGGGCCCCAAAGAATCCTGTGTGCCCAACTGCAGCTTGATTGTGTTTGACTCCCTCACTAGTCTGCGTGCACCCTCCTTGAAAAGTCTGAGAAGGCCTCTTGTTAGTTCTTCTTTAAATGTTCAGTTGAATTCACCAGTAAAGCAGGTCCAGGGCTTTTCTTTGTTGAGAGATTTCTGATTGCTAATTCAGTCTCCTTACTAGTTTTAGGTTTATTCAGATTTTTATTTCTTCATGATTTAGTCTTGGCAGGCTTTGTGTTTCTAGGGATTTATCCATTTCATCTGGTGATCCAATTTGCTGGTATACGATTGCTCATAGTACTTTTTTTTTTTAAAGATTTTATTTATTTATTTGACAGAGAGAGAGAGAGAGCACAGGTAGGCAGAGTGGCAGGCAGAGGGAGAGGGAGAAGCAGGCTCTCACCAAGCAGGGAGCCCAACACGGGGCTCAATCCCAAGACCCTGCGATCGTGACCTGAGCGGAAGGCAGACGCTTAACCGACTGAGCCACCCAGGCGCCCCTGTTCATAGTACTCTTACAATCCTTTTTATTTCTGCAGAATCAGTAGTAATGTGCCCCTTTCATTTCTGATTTTGAGTCCTCTCTCTTTCTTTCCTTAGTCCACCTAGCTTAAGGTTTGTCAGTTTTGATCCTCTTTTCAAAAAATCAACTTTGGTTTCATTGATTTTCTATTATTTTTCTGTTATCTATTTCATTGATTTCTGCTCTGATCTTTATTATTTCCTTCCATCAGCTAGTTTCGGGTTTAGTTCTTCTTTTTCTAGTTCTTCAGGTTTATCTTACTCCAAGTTTGTTGAGCTTCTTGGTTGTTTTTATTCATGTCTTCATCAAATTTGGGACGTTTTCGGCCTTTATTTCTTCTCATATTCTCTCTGCCCCTTTCTCTCTTTCTTCTTCTGGGACAACCATACTATAATGGGCATGTTGGTCTGCTTAATGGGGTCTCACAGATCACTTAGGCTCTGTTCACTTTTCTTCAAGCTTTTTTCTTTCTGTTTCTCAGACTGAATAATTTCCACTGTCCTATCTTCAAGTCCACTGATTCCTTTTGCCTGCTTGAATCTGCCTTTGAATCCCTCTGGTGAATCTTTCATTTCAGTTATTGTACTTTTCAGCTCCAGAAATTGTTTTTGGTGGGGGGTTTCTTTGTAGGTTTTCTAACTCTCTGATATTTCAGTTTTGTTCATGCATTGCTTTCTTGACTCTCCACTTCTTCCTTTAGTTCTTTGAGCATCTTTAAGACAACTGTTTTAAAGTCTTTGTCTAGGGCACCTGGATGGTTCTGTCGTTAAGCATCTGCCTTCAGCTCAGGTCATGATCCCAGGGTCCTGGGATCGAGCCCCACATCAGGCTCCCTGCTCAGCGGGAAGCCTGCTTCTCCCTCTCCCACTCCCCCTGCTTGTGTTCCCTCTCTCGCTGTGTCTCTCTCTGTCAAATAAATAAATAAAATCTTTAAAAAAAAAATAAAGTCTTTGTCTAGTATTACCCAGTACCATGTCTTTTTCAGGGGCAGTTTTCTATTGATTTATGTTTTTCCTTCAAATGGGTCATACTTTCATGTATCTTTGTATGCCCTGAGATTTTTTTTGTTGAAAACTGGACATCTGAACACTAGAAATCAGATTCTCCCAATTCGAGAAAAATTTGTTTTTGTTTTTTGATTGTTATAGGCTGTCTCTGTGCCAAGGGTAGCCTAAGATGTAAACTTAAGCTCTCAAGTCTTTTCTGAGTCTTTCCCTGGATGTGCATGGACACTTTCTAATTTCCCCATATATGAAGCTGTTTTGGAATATCTAGTCTTTAATATCTGGCTCCCAAACAGGAGGGGAAAAAAAGAAAGAAATGAAGGGGGGAGGGGAAGAGTGGCAGCCCTTTGAATCCTCTGGAAGTTACTCTAGCTGGTAGGGGAGGTGCAGAGATGACTGCCAGCCTCCTCCTCTGCATTTCTGTGATCAGAAGCAGCAATCAGAGCACAGATGCCTGAGGCTGGAAAGGCAGCTCGTAGAGGGCACAGTCCAGAGGTAGTGCAGGTGGTAAGGAGAGAGTGATACGGGGCAAGAAGGTGAGGACCCGAAGGGTGGCTGGGCATGGAGATGGACTCTGCCTCTTACCTTCATCAGGAGGGCCCTTTCCTTTTCAGCCACCCTTCTCCAGATCTTTGTGACCTGGTGGATCTCGGAGTTGAGGAAGCGGTTCTGGGTCCGATATGCTTCCATGTCATCCTGGAGAAGAGAGCAAAGCATTTGATGAGTTGCACCATAAACATCTCCCTCATCCTCACCCTCAAATGAGCTGCCAATACTTTTTTCCTTTAGAAATTTCTAATAATGACAACAGAAGAGAAAGTCTAAAAGAAGTAGTATTACAGACAGCCCCCTTCACTAATCTTGATCCCAGCATGATACAATAGAGAGGGCGTCAAGCCTGGAGTTCAAGTTGTGGTTCTGACTTCCTGGCTGGGAGGTTTCACTGAACAACTCTGACCCTCTGTTTTCTCATCTGTAAAAGGGACAAATACTACTCCATTGGGCAGCTGGGAGATGACCTGAGGTAACATGTGTCATAACACTAAGTATGGAGAACAAAACAAACAAACATCCAAGTAGTGTTTGTTTTAAAAATAAATATGTTTTCACATATTTGCAATCATACTGAACAATTTTGAGGGAAAATTTTTTACTTAATATCACCTTGTAAATACAATGGCCCTTCAACAACACTGGGGTTAGGGGTGCTGAACCCCACCCCCGCTGCACAGTGGAAAATCTGTATATAACTTTTGACTATCCCCCCAAATTTAAATGCTAATCACCTACTGTTGACCGAAGCCTTCCTGAGAACAAAGAGCCAATTAGCACACATTTCATATGCTATGTGTAGTATATACTGTATTCTTACAATAAAGTAAGCTAGAGAAAAAAAAATACTAAGAAAATCATAAAGAGAAAATACATTAACAGAACTATACCGTATTTATCAGAAAAAAACTGCCTGTAAGTGGATCCGTGCAGTTCAAACCCGTGTTGTTCAAGGGTCAACTGTACTCTATGTTACATAAGCTTCCCAACATTTTTAATGTCTGATGACTATTCTGTTGGGTGAATTTACTATACCTTAGTTATAATCCTTTCCCTGTTATTTTTTATTTGAGCCCTGAATGTTTTCGGTTGGTTTTTGTTTATGAATAATGCTGTGATGCGCATCTCTGCACCTAGAGTTTTCCTTTTGCAAGCTGTCCAGTGGACGGAGTGAGATCCTGCTGCTGGGGCATTTGAGGAGAAGCTGGCCAAGCACTGGGGAGGCTCAAGCTTCTGCTTGAGCCTCAGAAAGGAGCAACCACAGCACTGGCCCTCAACCTTCATTCCACTGGGATGGACATTCCAGAAGCAATGGACAATGCATGTTCACAGCTATACCTAGCAATTCCAGGACATTCACTAGCTGAAACTCAACCCCTTTTGCTCCCACTCAAGAAATGTACTGGGCTGTAAGTGCATGAGAGAGACACTATTGCAAGGCGTGACCTTGGATAGCCCTGATTTATCTGGAAATTAAGAGCATCATACCTGTGATGACTGTGGCACCTCATTATCAGGGATGGGTCTCATGTACACAGCTCACAGGCCGTCTTGACCCTCCCGGGGTGGGCCTGCATCCTGGCCAAGATCCTTCCCAGCCCAGAAGCTCCAATTCAAACCCAGGGTCTGCTGCCTTCTGCCTAGATGGCTGATCCAGTGGGAGGGCCACATGCTCCCAGGGTTCCTTAGCTAGAAATAAAAGCCCCTGGCTGGCTTCAACACATGGCCTCTCACCACCCCACTGGGGCTGTCCAAGGTGTCTCCTGCCCTGGCCACCCCTGCTTCTGCATCCCTCACTGTGCCCGGGCTGCCAGGCTTCGTGTCCTCAGGCTGAGCTCGCTCTCTGCTCTCTCCACCCGGCCTGGACCCAGGTAGTTCCAACTCCCTAGCCTGGACTTCCTCCTACTTTCCCGCCATGTCTCCCTTAGGTCAAACTCTGGGCTCCCTTTTCTCAGAAATGCTGCCAGGGCGTACCAGCCGCTCTTCTGCACAAGCATCTGCCTGCTTCCTCTCTGCGGCCCCCATTTTCTTACCCTTAGGTGGAAGGGTGGTGAGCCTGGTGTGAACCCTCAGTTTGCAGCCCGAGGACCCACCACCTGTGGACATCAGGATTTTCTAGGCCCACTCCCCCTGCCCGTGATAGTCTTCCGTTTGGGTGTCTGGAGACTCACAGATTTATGAACACAGAAGCTGCGCAGGCCCCCTGCACCATCACCCTGTGCCCCGGCCCCGCGCTGAGTACATCATCCCACTCCATCTCCCCGGCAGCCCTGAAAGGAACTCAGATGCAGTCTCCGAGGCTCTGAAAGGACAAGTACGTTGTCTGAGGTCACACAGCTCTACGAGACCAGGGGTGACTGAGCCCAGATGTGTCTGATTCAAAAGCCACGTCCAACCACTGCACTTACAGCCTAGATCCTCCACAAGCTCTGCCCCCGCTGGCATCCACCTGGACGCCAAACGTCTAGTCCCACCCTTCAGCGGTTGTGCTCAGCAGTCTGGCTGGCTGCATGCAGGCCTGTCTGACCCCTCAGACCCTCGAGTACAGTAACACCACAGCAGAGACGCTGGCGCTGCCTAGTGGTCAGGGAGTGGGCCCAGGGCCCTGGGGCCCTGTTGCCTGGATAGAAATCCTGCCTTCACCACTGAGCCCAGCACGAGTTCCTCACCCTTTCTGGGCCTCCTCCCCTCACCTGGAAACCAGGAACAATAACAGTATGGCCTCAGGCACTCTTGGGAGGATGTGATTAGTCAATACATGCAAAAGGCTGAGAATGGTGGCTGGTGAGCACAAGTGTCACCTCCTTCTCTGGGTTCTCCGGGCACCTGGAGAACTACTGTCACCTGCTGTGTTCCTCCTGCCCCCGCCCAGAGACTTCCCACTGCTGCTGTTGTGCGTTCTTTTTTTTCATGGATTTATTTTATTTATTTAAAAAGATTATATAAAAGAACCCCAAAGCTATTTATAACATTTATAAATCAATTGGGAAATTTTAACATTGACTGGATACTACCATACTATGAGTTAATTACTGTAAATTGTTTTTGATATGATGCTGTTGTGCATTCTTCCCAAACGCCTGAGAAAATACAACACACTTCCAGGCAAGGGAGGAAGACAGCGACCCATTGCCTGAGGTCCTACTATGTGCCAGACTCGTTTCCCTCCCACACATTATTATGTGTTAATTTATCTCCACCATGCTGTGCACTACATATTAAAGTACCATCGTTCCCACTTTACAGATGTGGAAACAAGTACAGAGAGGGTAAGTCCTCCTCAGTCACCTGCCTAGAACACGAGAGAGGCAGGATGCAAGCCAGGTGTGTGCGGTCCACAGGGGAATGGAAAACTACTGCTGGGTGAAAGCGCATCAGCAGAGTCTGCTGCTCTACATGGCCGCTCCGTTCTGCCTCCTGTTACCGTCCCTGCGTCCTCACCCCAGACCCTGAGATGCTCCCTGGCATTTCCAAGGCTTTGGACATATGGCCAGGGGCACCCTGCCTGCAGCCCAGACGGCGAGGGCATGTGTGAGCACCCCCTGGAGCACCTCATCGCCCTACCTTGAGTGTTCATCGTGGCTCAGGACTGTAGGGAGGAAAAAGAGAGAGAGCTCAGAGAAAGGAAAGCCACATGACAGTCACCGGCAAGCAAAGGAGGAAAACACAGCTAGGGAAAGCAGACAGGAAGGAGAGAGTCTGCCTGCCTGTCTTCATAGGGATCAGGAGCCCGTGAATTCTCTTTGGGAAACGCCGCATGGACTAGCCCCTGTGCTAGTAGGGAAGGCAGTGGATTGCATGTGGGGAGACCTCGGGCCTAGCTGCAACCCTGCTGCTTGTGCTATGGGACCCTGGACCCCTGTCTGGGCTCAGCTGTCCCTGCCAGAAAATGTCAAAGACTAGATCTCTGAGTCTTCCCAGCTCTGATATTCAGGAGGTCAATGATTCTGTTCTCAAATTGGCAGCTTCAACAAGGGGGGCATTTCCCTAAAGTCGCATATCCTCCATCCCAGGGCAAGGGGGAGATGTGAACATTGCTCTGTCCTCAAATGGAAAGACTATGGATTTTGGAGGAGTCTTCTATTTTTCTAGATCAGACATGTAAAGGCTAACAAACGAGGAACTCGAGCACATGCAATTCTTTCTGACACAAACACTGGGCCTCTGAGGATCAGCAGCAAGGTAAGTTTGGTTGATAGGAATTTCCTCTGTTTGGGCTCACTGATAAATTCCTGAACATACAAAGCCAGGGGCACACTCTGTCTCCTACGGCGAGACCAGGCTTCCAGTCGGCTCCTGGCAGCACCGAACAGATCTATTTCTCTGACCCCCGAGCTGCTCTACGGGGTCTTCACCTGTGGATTCCAGCAGGATAGGCACAGACAGAAGATTCTTAGTTAGCAGGGCAGAGGAGGGTAGTGAAGCAATCTGATGAAAGCAATTTTCCAGCCCCAGCCTCACTCCATCTGCATTTGAAATGATTTTGTTTTCATTTTGAACTCAAAAGAATCTGATTTTAAAGGGAAAAGATTCAAAGACTGGTTATGTGGTTTTTCATGCGGAAGGAAACAGGAGGGATCTGGGTTTCATGTTGTCTTCCTTCACCCCCCGTCAACCTCGTGAGTAGGAACAGTGAGGCCATTTTTAAAGAGAGGTGAGGGGCCTTGCCTGAGGTCACACAGCTAGCAGAAGGCAGAGCCTGGGTCCAAACCTATGCCTGACTTCACAGCTGGGGCAGGGGCCACTGTACCACACTGCCCACTGGTCTTTCAAATGCATCTGGAGTTTTCTTTTTCTCCTTCTGCTTCCCCTCTTCCAGCAGCAATGCTTTGGTCCCATGGCAAGGACGCTCCCCTGGTTATACGTACATATGTATACATGTGCGGCTGCGCGTGGTGGGGTTTGGGGCAGGACCGGCCGTGGTTATACAGCTGCCTTTAAGGACAGTGGGGGTTATGAGCACTGATCCCCAGCCTCAGGCCTTCAGGTGGCCCGGCAGCTCCTGTCACCATGGCAGGCATCACACATAAAATTAAGTTCCTGCTCCCTGAGCTGCAATTGGTCTCCGGGAGGGCGCTGCCTCCCCACGTGAGAGCCACTGCCTGTGCCAGGGGGAGGTAGGGGAGGCGGCAGGAGGGAAGGCCCAAAGAAACTGGAAGGCAGCAGAGCAGATGCGAGTCAGAGAGCTCCAGCTCCCCAGCCCCTCCGCACACAGGCCCTTCTCAGACTCAGCCTTCCTGCCCACAGTGGGGAGCACCCAAGTGACGGCCTCACAGGGCTGGTGGAGCATCAGATGAGATGATGCGAGCAGGGCACCCACGACGGTGGCCACCGGGCAGCACACAGGCTCACAGAGGAGCCGCAAGGCCTGCTGGCCCCACATCACCTGGACTGTGTGCTAGGGGAGGCCGCCAGGCACCTTGGGGACTCCCCAGGGCATCAGCATGGCACTTTGCTGGTCGGGCACTCAGGGGTTCTGACCTTATCTTGTGCTCTTCCACCTCTAATAATAATCTAGAGATACCTTCCCTTTCTAGCCTAGGATATCATGAAAAGGTCAAATTGCACCAGACCTTCTGGGTAAGACAGTGAGGAAGTATGTAGCAGTATTTCCACCAGTATCAATTTCAGTATGAAGGGTTATCCCTGCTCTATCTAGGAAACCCTCAGGGTTGAGAGCAGTGTGCCGCCCCCCCCCCCCCCCCCCCCCCAAGGCCCCAGGGCCTGCGGGGAGGGGCCCCTACCTTCAGGTGCTCCATCTTCTCCTGCTGGCTCAGGAAGTCCCTGTTGGCAGCCCCTGGGGGCCCAGGCGGCTGGATAGGGGGATGCGTGAAGTCCTGGGTGACCTTCTCAGACAGCTTGCAGATGACCTGCTGTTTGGCCTGGTTCTTGTCCATGAGCAGCTGCACGTGCCGCCGCAGCTCCTGCACCTGCTGTTCCTGCAGGCCGGCCGTCTGCAGCAGGCTCTCCCGCTCCTGCTCCAGGGCCTCCACCCGCCTGCCCAGCTCTGCGATCTGCCGCACCTTGTGCCGCACCAGCTCCAGCCGGTCCTTGTCCTCGGCCGCTGCCAGGTATGCGCTGGATGCCCTCTTCTCCTGCTGGGCAGCCTCTAGCGCCTTGTGCAGGATCCTCACCAGCTCCTAGGGGAGGAAAGAAGCACCTTGTGAACTCGGGGAAGGCCTGTGAGGTGCCAGGGACTCGGCATTTGCCACAGTCACCAACTCTCCCAATAGCCCTGAGGGGTGGCTAGCGTCATCCTCCGGGCCGGCTCATTTTCTCCAGCTGAAGACCACATTTCCCAGCCAGGCTTGCAGCGAGGGGTAGCCTGGTGACTATTCTGCCTAAATGGGATATGAGAAATTATGTGGGTAGCTTCTGGGTCCTCCCTTTAAAACCACCACGCACACTGCCCTTCCTTCTCGCTGGGAGATGGCAAGAGCTGGAGCAGCCCCTCGGCTCATGAGCAGAAGGTGTATGATGAGGACGGCAGTTGCCTTACTAGCTCAGAACTGCTCACTGAACCTCTGGGTTCTTCCACGAGAAGGCAGGAGAGAAATAACTTCTAGATTGCTTTAGACCAGAGTGCTTGGAGGCTTCTCTGTTACAGCAGCTGAGCCTGAACCCTGACTGATATGTGTCCATTTCAGAGATGGGAAAACTGAAGCCCCACAGAGTAGAGTGGAATTCAATCCCAAATCATCCCAAGTCATGAAGGTGGCCTGTGGCACACCGGCGTGGCCTTTCTCTCCGGCTCCTGTGGCAGACCTGACTCATCTCAATATTCCTTCCTGCTTAGCCTAGTGGAGTCCTCAGAATCCCAAACATAGCATCAAGTAGTCGCTACCGATGGAGCTGGGAGAGCACCTGAGAGGAAACGCATGGGCAATCCTCAGGCTAAAGCACACACAGAGCCTCACGCAGTCCGCTGTGCCCCACCCCTCAGGCCACCAAGCAATGCCTGCAGGCCTGTGCAAGAAAGCGGAGAGAGCTCAGAAGCAACAGACTTCCATTTATTCCTTGGCAGGGGCACTGTATGCACATGGAAACTCTAGGTCTGCTTGGCTCTCCATGCCTTCAAGCCCCCAACCTCCCCAGGACCTGTCCTGTCCCAAAGCAGGGATGTGGGTTCACTTAAGGCCAGGATCAGAATATCAGAAGCCAGGTAGCCCAGCAGCCAGTCCCATGTGAGCCTCAGACCTGATAGGCAGGGGCTCTGGGTCATTGCTCTGCTCCAGAAACACATTATCTGTATCCACACCAAAGTATTCAACTAAATGAATCAGCTAGATAGGGTTATTGCTAAGAATGATTCCATTTTGGAAGAGAACTGCTCCAAATCATGACCTTATCTGAGAAATTAATGGCAGGATCGAATTAGCATGCAATTTCTGAAACCTGGGGACCACAGACTGGCCCTCTTCTGGGTTCTCTCCCTTCCCTCCAGCCATCCAAACGTTATTAAGCCCCACTCAGTGCCAGGCCCTGGGCTGGGTGCTGGTGGGCCAGAGGGGGATCGGTCAGAGTTCTCATCTTCAAAAACCACCAAGGCTGGTGGGAGCAAAAGTGAACTACTATAATGGAGTGATTTACTGCAAGAAGGAAGCAAGGGTATTACTGGGGATACAGAGCAGAGAGCAATGACTTCTCCTTGGGATGGAGGTGGGGGAAGACCAGTATATTCTACAGAAAGGCACAACAGTTGAAGCTGATCTGTGAAGAATGAGGAGGGCCAGAGACGGTCAAGCAGTAGGTAGAAGATGAAGGCTGGAAGGGCTTTCCACGCGCGCTGAGTCAACAGCTCTAGCAAAGGCCCAGAGGAATGAAAGAGCCTGTGTGAGGCTGTGGGCATTCTCGGGTGTGGCCGGAAGGTGGGGTGAGGAGGTGGCTGCGAACCAAACTGGAATGTTTGGAATGAGCTAGCTTCTCAGGCTCTGCTGGGAGAGATCACGGTTCCTGTGGCTCCAGGATAACTGAGAAGCTGAGACCATCTTCTGGTTTGGCGGAGATTTGGAGAGGACCCTGGTAAGTGCCTGGGCGAATTAACCAGCAGACACCACTGTTCAGGCTCTCCTGAGGCCCAGCATCAGGCAGGTATCTTTCCCCCAACTTCGGCAGAGTCAACTCTGAAGCCCATTCCATTACATCCAGCTGCCTCCCCCTTCCTACTTCCAGCCCGGGAGCCTCTCCCCCCACCCCAGGAGTCCCAGCTTCAGAATGAGACAGGGAGAAAGGAAGCAGGGAAGGGACGGAGTCAGGGCAGGAAGCACGAGATGAGGAGTGTGAATGGACCTCGCATTCAGAAAACCCGGCGGCTGGCAGGCCCGGAGAGACCACCTGGTCAGGCAGGTCGCTTGCTGTCACAGGAGGACACTGAAGCCCAAGAAAGGAGAATGAAGAGGACTAAAAGAAGCTGGTGGATCCTCACAGGTGGGAAAACCTGCCACAACAGAGGACCCCCCAATCCTAATCTGGGGCCCTCCACTTCTCCATGATGTGTAGTTAACAGATTTTGCACTGAAACACTTCTTTCCATTTCTTTAAAAATAGAAACAACCCAAGTTCATAGCAGCATCATTCACAACACCCAAGAGATGGGACCAACCCACATGTCCCATGAATGGATAAGCAGAAGGTGGCATATACACACGATGGAATATTATTCCTGAAAACGGAAGGAAATCCTGTTACATGCTACAACATGGGTGAGCCTGAGGGCATCAGGTCACAACAAATGCACATACACACCATCTAGAGATATTAAAAACCAAAAGGGAAGCTACTCTGGGCCTTACTACATACGACGGCGTGTCCCTGAGCACCGCCACCACCGGCAAGGGTGCAGGGACTCCTCCTCATCTGGTTGCACCTCAGTGCCCTCGTCCCATCCTCAAGGAGGGACAGCCGGCTGTCGCCAATTCCCACAACCGTAAGCATTGCTTTAGGACTCGTTCTTAGAAACAGAAGAGCTGATCAAGTGGTACGTCTAATATTTCTTAATCAAATCATTGTTTGGCCCATTTCAGACTTCGATTAACTGGCCACATGTTATCATTTTATTAAAAAAAATTTCATTGTAGTTGATTATTCAAAATTTTAAAAGCCAACGAACCACCTTCTAAAAATTAATCCTTTCCCTTATTAAAGAGTTGATACTTGCATCACTCACTCAGATCAAGGTGGATGGGCCCAACGTTGCTGCAGAAAGAGCCCCGGACTCTCAGTCCAGCAGTCCGGCCCCTGACCCTTCGGAGGCTGGGCGCCAGCAGGTGCAGGTGAAGGAGCACTGGTTCTGGAGACCCAGAGGCCTTGCTTGCCATTCCAGGTCCATGAGGGTGTTTCTAATGACGGTGTTTTAAGAAAAGTAAACTTTGGCTTTGTCATAGGTGAAATGGAGATCCTGCTCCCTACTCCTGGCACAGCCACTTCAAGGATGAGAGAGGAAGTCTGGCAAGTGCCCCTCCCCAAGCGGAAACAGTCAGGCCCCTCTCGACCCTCCCTCTGTGCACCCTGAAGTCTTTGTACTCCGTACTCTGGATAAGGGGAGTGTACGTTGAGGTCTCTGGCTGGGGTTCTAGGGAAGTAAGAGGCTGCACTTTGCCCCCAATGAGTTTCCTCAACGAATTACCTTGAGCAAGCTAAGTTGGCCCCAGAGAGGGCCTGGGAAGAGTTCATCATTCCCAGCAGTCAACAGATGGCCAACATCACTACAAACATGGACTTCCATCTGCCAGAGCAGACAGCCTTCAGGCTGGGTATAATTTTGTCAACTCTGAGAGCCTGAGTCACCCAGCCAAGCAGCCATCTGGTGCTAACTCCAGGAGTCCAAATCTCCTGGGGGACCAGCATGCTGCAAGGGTCTGGGACAGATAATGGCTCAATGGGGACTGGAGTGGTCCTATGGTTTAATATGACACCAGACATGAGTGCATTCGTATTTTCTGAAAAGCAGTTACGTGCCCATGTCTGATGCTGGGCAGTCCTGGGAGACCACAGAGGAGGCGATGAGGCTGGGACGAGTCCTGGACCTGGAGAAGGGGGCCAGGGCCTCAGTCCTGGCTCTTCCAGCTGTGTGACCTCAGGGCAGTCACCCACCATCTCTGAGCTCCTTGAGCATGGCAGTGAAAAGGGCAGAAGCTCTAGAAGCAGACAGACCAGAGTCTGAAACTGGTCTTGGCTCCTGGGAGACCCTGGGCATGCAGAATCTCTCAGAGCCTCAGTTTGCTCCTCAAGAAAAGAGAGCTGGTAACTGTTGTAAGGATTAGCAGCAATGCATGGAAAGCCCAAGCACGAGCTAGGGCCACCCTTAACACCAGTTATGTATGCTCTTATCTGTTCTTCCCCACCTGACAGCAGGGACCCAGTGTACCTCTGTGCCCTCCACAGCATCCGACAGAGTTTGAGATACAAATTCTTCAAGGATCACTAACACTATCGGCAATGACCACCCAGGTGGCTGAGCCAGGACAAGACCTCCCAGTTCCCATGTCCTCCTGCAACCTCAGGCAGAAAGAGAGTACCTTCCACTGAAGAGATGCAGGAAGGCATCTTGTAGATGTGGGCCCAGGGAAGTCCGGGAGACTATCTGTCCAGCTGAGGAACTGGCCTCGGAGGGACTCAGATGGATAGTTAGTGTCCTCTAATTAGCATTTCTGCACAACTGGGACACCACGGGGCACCCCAAGGTTTTGCAGGCCTCCTCTGTCCTACCTCTGGGCTAAGAGTCGGTCTTCTCTCCTTCCCCTCTTTGGTTTTGGTATCTGGGCTGGAGGTAAAATGCCAGAGTTGGTAGGGGTGGGGCTCCCCCTGCCTAACGTGGGGTGAAGACTTGACCTCTGCCCATCGCTGCTATGTCACTCATTTCTTGGAGACCCTCATGGGCGCCCATCTGTACTCCTAGAGCCCTTCAGAGGATCATGCCATTCCTTTTAAGGCCAGAAGGAATCAACTTAAGAGGGCAGGGAATGCTGTGATAGCAGCCAAAGCCTGCATCGGGCGGGCTGCTGCTGCGTGCCAGGCACTGGGCTTTACGCAGCCAGACGCAAGCCTCTGCAGTAAGCACCCCTATAACTCCGGGGACAGAGGAGGAAGCTGAGGCTTTAGGGGTTAAGAAACTTGCTCAGGGCCAGAACTGTGGACGGCACCTTCCACTTTAAGGCCTGTGCTCCAAGATGCCCACCAGACAAAAGCACACTTGCGAGATGGTCTGGAGAGCACGCACAGCACTCATCTGGTGAGGCAAAAGTGGGACCACAGGCCTTTCTCGCCTCCTGACTATCGATCCCAAGCCAGACCAAGCTTTGCTGGGAAGTGAACCAGTAAGAAAGTCCGGGTTCTGTAATGCTTGGACAACTTCCTCCTGACGTTTTCACTCTGACCGCAGGGAAGCTGTTAGCCACCTAGGGAGCCCTGACTGATCTCCACGAGCTTGCCTTCATTTATTGAGGATGCCACATTCTCCAGGGCGGCACAGCCACTGGGGGCAAACCTCAGGGAAATCTCGGTCTCCCGGGCCTCTCTCCTTCATTGAACAACTCCCGACACCTTGGAAGCAAAGGCCAAGCCCAGGGAGGCTGCCCAGGTTTCCTAGAAAGAAGGGGAAGGTGTGGTCAAAGGAGAGGCGGTGTTCACATTCAGCTTGCTTTTCCTGGCCAGGTGGGGTCTGGGCCTTACACTGTACTGGTCCAGGGATTGGGCAGATACTCCAGCCCAACTGGATGCCCTCTGGGCTCTCAGGAGCACCAGCAGCTCCACCGCAGGACGGGAAGATGACCGAAGAAAAAGAAGCTGGGCTGCTAAGCGGCAGCAAAGGGGACTTCACACGCTGTAATGCTGTACATGGGTGTTGGGGTGTTTACCACCCGTCTCTGCCATGAAATGCAAGCCTCTGCAGGGGCAGGGCCCGTGTCTCTTCCCACTGTTCCTAGCGCCTAGAATACTGCGTGCACACCACAGGCCCTCGACAAAGACCTGGTGAATACACAACTGAAGTACGAACCTATGAACGAATGAGCTTCCTCCTTGGAGGACTTTAATCACGGGCTGCTTCATTAAATGTATGCCCTGACCTGCCAGGATGGAAGTCTCTGCTGCTTCCCTTAATATCTGCTTAAGAGCAAGAAAGGCAGAGAAGGGGCAAAACTCGGTAGGGAGAACATTTTTCTGGACTGTCTTCAAAAACAGAGCAGCAGAAAGGAGGACAAGAAATGTACAGGAGGGGGATTATTCAGAAGTACATAGAGCTGGGAAATAAAGCAGGAAAAGACTGAGGGCAGCCAAACCTCAAACATGAAGATTTGGGCCTTCCCCTCGGAGGAAAAGAAGCCTGGGTTCTCAGTGGGGCCCACCCCTGGAGTGGGCTAGTTTAACTACTTTTATTGTGCCCAGGGTTGCAGTCCCCCTCACCTCCCTGCCATGTGATTCTCACTACTTTACAAAGTTGCCCCAAAAAAGCGAACATGATTTATTCCCTGGGTTGTAGGATTTGGGGATGATTTTAATGCCTGTGTATGTATGTGATCTGTGTTCTACAATGACCATGTCACTCTTTTTTTTAACTGCTATAATTAACTTCTCTATTAAGGCTAAATCTTCCTCGTCACTATCCCATTGGGCCTGGCTGAGCCCCAGAGCTACAACAGACCTGCCTGCTTTCTCTGTCCTGTGACAGTCCTTCAGCGTTCTGCACCGTTACAAGCTGCCAGTTCCGTCGGGGGCCCCTCCCAGGACCCTGCATCCAAATCCCCCTCCTCCAAATGCTGCCTCTCTTCAGTGTGGGGTGAGGCCAGGCACAGTCTTCTAGGAGTCCAAGAGCAATACAAAGTAGGTTCCAGAGATCCTGCCCTGGAAGGCGTTCCGTCATCTAGGCTGAGTGTCTACATGGCCCTTAGTAACCAACAGCACAGCATTTCCCATCACCACCAGTTTGGCTGTTAAGGACCGAGACTGGCACATGCCCGGCTGGGCTAATGTAGCATGTCTAGCTTGTTCAGAGGCTCCAGGCCCAGAGGTGTGCACTGGAGCTTGGGGCCTCTGTGGGGCCAGAGCTCACCTTCTGAGACTTTAACTCCTTGGTGAGCATCAGAACCTGCTGCTCCAAGGCTAGAACCTTTTCCTGGGCAGTTCGGGTCCATGTGAATCCTTCAGCAAAGAATGGAAAGGTGCTGTTCTGGCGCTTGGCTTTCTGAATGAGATTGGCAGTCAGAGAGGACTTGGGTGTAGACTTTGGAGAATCTGCTGGATCTTTCCCTGCTCAAAAGGAGGAACACAGAGGTTATGATCAGTGGCCTCAGCGGTCCTCAAAATTGAGCTTGCTGCAGAAGCACCTGAAGGGCCCAGTAAAATGCAGACTGTGGTACCCTACTCCCAGAGCTTCTCATTAATAGGTCTGGGGTGGGGCTTGAGAATTTGCATTTCTAAAACTTTCCTAGGTGATGCTGCTGCAGCTGGTCCGGGATCACACTTTGAGAACCCTTGGGCTATATAAACGTTATTTATACTGTACCAGCTGGGTCCTTCAGCCCATCCTCTGACGTGTGCCTGTCCCCCACTCTCGGATCCCCGCCTGTACGGGCTATTTCACACCACACCGCTGCTGTGTGCCAGGGGCCATCTCAGGCACAAGCCCTGGCAGGATGTCTTGTTTCTTATTTAAGAATCCCACCTCTACTCTCTGGGCAATTTTCAAAGTACAGAGATCTGTCCATAGACAGGAGTATGGAATATCTGTATTCTGCATTCTTGCCCCAGAGAGTAAGTCAGACTCTCATTGGATTCTTATTACAAGCTAAGTTAGGGCACACATTTCCCACAGTTGACTGCCTCCAGGCTGCATAGTCCTTCTATTTCCTCTAGAGCCAGGGTCAGCAACCAGGGGTCCACAGGCCAAATCCAGCCCACAGCCTGCTTCTGTAAATAAAGTTTTATTGGAACATGGCCACATTCGTTTGTACATTATCTGTGCTGCTTTCACTCCACAAGGGCAGAGTTGAGGACCGGCAGCAGAGACCATATGTCCCACAATGCCTCCAACATTTACTATCTGGCTCTGTAGAAAACATTTGCCAACCATTACTGAATTTCTTATTTTGTTTTATTTTTATTTTTTCTTAAATCAAATCCAACATCAGTCACTCACCCACCCCCCAATGCCTTGTCTTGCCCTGCCCCAAGTATAGCCTATACTTTAGGGATCTGCCATCACCCTGCATCCAGGGACATTTTAATGGCCTGATTATATGGTCAAAAGACCTTGAGAATCTTGTCTACATGGTACATATACACATCATGCCCATTATAAGGTACCAGCAGAAGAAATTTTCCTCAATGCTCTGTGCCAGAAAAGGCTTTGCTTTTTCTAAGAAAACATGTGTTTATTCTTACAGATACTGGAAATAATCTAACACTTGCATTTCCCTCTTTGCCTTAGCTACTGAGAAGCTCAGAGCCGCATCTGCTGCCCACTCTTAGCTATTCTATAGGATCTTATCTTGGTCTTTAATCTAAATTTCCTAACCCAAATTACTCATTTACTTTCCCCTGATATGTATTTTAATAAGCTATCCCCAGTCCTTTTGGGACTAGGGTGTTAAAAATAAGGACATGGTATGGAATCCCAGGTGAGGGGACAGGCAGGGCTTACAGGATGAGTAGAATAATTTAGCATGTTTCTTCTGGGGCCAGCCAAACCATCTAGAACAGATAAGAAACTACTCTAGTAGGAATCAGAACCTCCCTGGCCTTGCAGAATACAAGAACAGAATGGTTTTGTCCTAGACTTAAAAGAAATTCAGTTGCACTGGGTATAAACCCAACTGCAGAGCTCAAAGGACAGCAATGCTTCTTTCTCTTTCTTGCCGTGGGGTATAGAAGAGCAGGGGGGCTCCATGCAGCCCTGCTGCCCTCTGATAACACTACTCTCCACTGACCCTGAGGGCAGGCAAGGTAGGGATCACTGCACCCATTTCACAGTTGGTGAAGACGAGGCCTAGGAGAGTGGTTTTCTGTCAGTGCTGTAGGATTTCATGGGGAGCCACAGAGCTGACTGGGACGGGAAGACAGTAGGAGGAGCCGAGGGGAGCCCAGACTCCCACCCCCTGCCTCAAGGCTGCTTTGATACGCACTGTATATTAGATTTTATTCACGGGGGTCAAAGTGTCATGGCAATAAAAAGGTTGTGTGAAAAATCACTGCTTTAGAAAATGAGGCTTTTCTAAAGCCTTGGCCTGAACCCTAGTTCCTAGTTTCACACGCCCTGTGCGGCCATGAGCCAGTCACTCTACTTTTCTATCCTCGGTTCCCTGATTTAGTAAATGAGACCAACGGAAGCTACTGCTCAGGTTTTTGGAAGGGTCAAAGAGGTTAAATCAGGTGAAATGCTTGGTACACATAAAAGAAACTTGAAAAGATTGTTTGGTGACAGGAGCAGTCCTAAAGGACCAGATATTGCAGATTCCATCTACATGAACTATCCAGAACGGGCAAATCCACAGAGACAGAAAGTCGAACAGTGGTTGCCTAGAGCTGGAGGGATGCGAGGTTTCTTTGTGGGATAATAAGCATGTTCTAAAATTGGTTATGGCGAATTGTATACTTCAAATGGGTGAATTGTTTGGTATGTGAATTATATCTTAATAAAACTGTTATCAAAAGGAAAAAAGTGCTTAGAGTAGCCATGACACAAAGTAACTGCTACATAAGAGTGCTGGTTCCATTACTACTGATTCGATGGGGTACTGAGTCCTTTGCGCATTGTTCACTGTGATCTGCGGGGACTCGACGGGCACTGCTCCAAAGGGGTGCTCTTTCTGGAGCCACTTCTATACAGCTGAGGGGTCCTTCCAGCTAGAAGACCCCACGGTGCTGCCTCAGCCAGTTTTCTTCCAACTGTTTCCAGATTACAAAATGTCCTAAGGGCACCCATACCAATTTCCAAAAAAAAAAAAAAAAAAAGCCCATCCCCCCAACAATGTTGTGGGCCACTCACATTTAAGTGAAACAGTAAAGTTCTATGGAATAGTTGGATGGACACCTAAAGGTCACTTGCTCTGCTTCTTCAGGCAGATCTGATTTTAATCACCCCAGGGTGGCATTTTTATATCTTTTCCTTTTTAAATTAAAAAAAAAAAAAGAAAGAAAAAGTGAGATATATTTTCTTTTATTACTTCAGGAGTCGTTGCGAAGAACATCAGTTTGGTAAGACGAGAAAGAATTACTGGCAGTGGATGGTGGTGATGATTGAACACCACTGTGAACGTGCTTCATGTCACTGAATTGTGCACTTACAGTTGGTTAAAATGGTAAATTTCAAATGTATTTTACCACAATAATATTAGTAAAAAAAGGAGCCATTGCTACTAGACCCATGGAAACCAGGAGGAGTGACCTGGAGAGTTTCAGGTTAGAAACAAAAAGCATAAATGCTGATTTCTGGGGAGGATAAAGAGGGCACTCACTTGGTCTCTGAGGACAGCCCAAACCCAAGCAGAGCTCACCTGGGGTGCCGGGGTCAGAGGGCAGGGGCTGCTCCGTTCTCCAAGGTTCCACGCTCAGTAGAGGATCTTCCCCTGGAGGTCCGTGGCCTGTTCCTTGGGCCTGCCTGTTGCCCCGAATATTGTACATTGTGTTTCTGAAAGGAAAACAGGAGCATCAGGTTGCCCTCCTGCCCCTCCGCTCTCCCTGCTGCCACTGCTGGGGCTCAGGCCACCTCCTCACCCCCAGCCATGCCCCAAGCAGTCTGCCGGACTCCAGGCTCCCTGCGAGATGCATCCCACCTGAGCCACTCCCCACCCCCTCACCCTCTCCTTTTCATTTTCTCTTCGTACTTACCACCTTCCACACACACTATTGTTAATAAACAATACAAGCTTGATTCCCCTGCCCCCAACCCCACTGCTGGAGTGTAAGTTCTTTTTTTTTTTTTAATATTTTATTTATCTATTTGACAGAGAGAGAGAGAGAGAGAGAGCACAAGCAGGGGGAGTGGCAGGCAGAGGGCCAGGGAGAAGCAGGCTCCCCACTGAGAAGGGAGCCTGACATAGGTCTCGATCCCAGGACCCGGGATCATGACCTGAGCTGAAGGCAGACGCTTAACAACTGAGCCACCCAGGCGCCCCTTGGAGTGTAAGTTCTCTTGAGTGCAGGGATATTTGCCTGTTTTGTTCACCAAAATACTCTGAATGTGTAGCATGGCACCTGCAACATAGAGGGCACTTACAGTATATGTGCTGAACAAAGGCTGAGTGGACTTGCCAAACGAACGTTCCTGAAACCTTCATCTGGTTTTGTATCTACTTGGCTCAAAAATCACTGGTGGCTCCCTACTTCTGCTGAGGAAAGCTCCAAACCCCAGATCCTTCTCCCCTTGCTTCCTTTGCCCATTCAGATCTGTCTTCCTTGAGGCCTTCACTAATCAGCTCATGGCCTCCAAGGAGCTTACTGAACTTTGACAATGGGCTACCCGTTGACAAAGTACTTGTCTAGGCTGAATAATGGTATCATTTCTTCAAGAGCTGGGCACTAACCTGCCTGCATGCCTGTTGGCCCCTGGCACTGGGCCACACATGCCCAGAGTGCAGGCTCATTACGTGTTGGGTTTGTAGGAAGGAACTAGGTAGCACCAAAGGCTGGCTTAGGACCACAGACCATAGAGAAATTCATAATGAGTCAGATGAAAGGACAGTTTAACTGAGTTTATTTTCCCTTTGCAAAGAGATAAAAGTAGACATATTCCAGAATTAATAATGAGGAAGAGAAGATGATTAAAGGAGTTCACTAGGTCAGTGTTTTTCAAACTACAGGTTGTGAACCATTGGTAAGTTATAAAATCAGTTTAGTGTCATGACCAGAACTTATTTCATTATTTAAAATATTTATTTATTTATTTATTTATTTATTTATTTATTTATTTATTTATTTATTTATTTTAAAGAGAGTGAGAGTACACACACGTACAAGCAGGAGGGGCAGAGGGAGAGGGAGAGAGAATCTCAAGCAGACCCCATGCTGAGTGTAGAGCTCACGACCTGAGCGGAAACCAAGAGTCAGACGCTTAACCTACTGTGCCACCCAGGTGCCCTGTTGACCACCATTTAAAATATGGAATGGATGCACCAAAACCCATAAGATACCTAGGAATAATAATAAATAATAATAACCAAAGAGGCAAAAGGTCTGTACTCTAAAAACTACAGAACACTTATGAAAGAAATTGAGGAAGACACAAAGAGATGGAAAAACATTCCATGCTCATGGATTGGAAGAATGAATATTGTTACAATGTCTATGCTACCCAGAGCAATTTACACATTCAATCAATCCCTATCAAAATACCATTGACATTTTTCCCAGAGCCAGAACAAATAATCCTAAAATTTGTATGGAACCAGAAAAAATCCTGAATAGCCAGAGGAATGTTGAAAAAGAAAACCAAAGCTGGTGGCATCACAATGCCAGACTTCAAGCTCTATTACAAAGCTGTCAGCATCAAGACAGTATGGTACTGGCACAAAAACAGACACATAGATCAATGCAACAGAATAGAGAACCAGGAAATGGACCCTTTATGGTCAACTAATCTTTGACAAAACAGGAAAGAATATCCAATGGGAAAAGGACAGTCTCTTCAATAAATGGTGCTGGGAAAATTGGACAGCCAAATGTAGAAGAATGAAACCAGAACCATTTTCTTACACCATACACAGAGATAAGCTCAAAATGGATGAAAGACCTAAATGTGAGACAGGAATCCATCAAAATCCTAGAGGAGAACACAGGCAGCAACCTCTTTAACCTTGGCCGCAGCAACTTCTTGCTTGACACGTCTCCAAGGTCAAGGGAAACAAAAGCAAAAACAAACTATTGGGATTCATCAAGATAAGAAGTTTCTGCACAGCAAAGGAAACAGTAACAAAACTAAAAGGCAATGTATGGAATGGAAGAAGATATTTGCAAATAATATATCAGATAAAGGAATAATATCCAAGATCTATAAAGAGCTTATCAAACTCAACACCCAAAAAACAAATAATCCAGTCCAGAAATGGGCAGACATGCAAATGGCCAACAGACACATGAAAAAATGCTCCACATCACTTGGCATCAGGGAAATACAAATCAAAACCACAATGAGATACTACCTCACACCAGTCAGAATGGCTAAAATTAACAAGACAGGGAACAACAAATGTTGGCGAGGATGTGGAGAAAGGGGAACCCTTACACTGTTGGTGGGGATGCAAGCTGGTACAGCCACTCTGGAAAACAGTATGGAGGTTCCTCAAACAGTTGAAAATAGAGCTACCATACGATCCAGCAATTGCACTACTGGGTATTTACCACGAAGATACAAATGTAGGGATCTGAAGGGGTACGTGCACCCCAATGTTTATAGCAGCAATGTCCACAATCGCCAAACTGTGGAAAGAGCCAAGATGTCCATCGACAGATGAATGGATAAAGAAGATGTGGTATATATACACAATGGAATATTATGCAGCCGTCAAAAGGAATGAGATCTTGCCATTTGCAATGACGTGGATGGAACCGGAGGGTGTTATGCTGAGTGAAATAAGTCAATCAGAGAAAGACATGTATCATATGACCTCACTGATATGAGGAATTCTTAATCTCAGGAAACAAACTGAGTGTTGCTGGAGTGGTGGGGGGTGGGAGGGATGGAGTGGCTGGGTGATAGACATTGGGTAGGGTATGTGCTATGGTGAGCGCTGTGAATTGTGCAAGACTGTTGAATCACAGATCTGTACTTCTGAAACAAATAATGCAACATATGTTAAGAAAAAAGAAAAAGAAGAAGATAGCAGGAGGGGAAGAATGAAGGGGAGTAAGTCGGAGGGGGAGACGAACCATGAGAGACAATGGATTCTGAAAAACAAACTGAGGGTTCTAGACGGGAGGAGGGTGGGGGGATGGGTTAGCCTGGTGATGGGTATTAAAGAGGGCAATTCTGCGTGGAGCACTGGGTGTTATGCACAAATAATGAATCATGGAACATTACATCAAAAACTAATGATGTAATGTATGGTGATTAACATAATAATAAAAAATTTAAAAAAAAGAGAGAGAAGGGGAGGGGTGCCTGGGTGGCTCAGTCAGTTAAGTGTCTGCCTTCAGCTCAGGTCATGATCCCAGGATCCTGGGATTGAGCCCCTCATCAGACTCCCTGCTTCTCCCTCTCTCTGTCCCTCCCCCCAGCTTGTGTTCTCTCTCTCAAATAAATAAAATCTTTAAAAAAAATAAAAAAAGAGAAGGGGACGTGAAGGTCTATAGATCCGTGATGGGAGTCCTAGCTTTGCTGTATCACCCCTATGTGCAATGTATACTTCTAGCAGTATAGTGGGAAAGTTACCCTGAAAAACCCTTATTCACAAACACCTAGATGCTAGATAAATACCAAACATGTTTCAAAAGTATTGAGCTGAATTTCCAGGAAAGGAAGGGAAATTCTTGGGGACTAAACATGAAAAGGTGAACTTCAAGTGGGAAGGTGAATGTGTAGATTGGACTACTCCTCAGCAAATATTTACTCCTTTCCCACCACCTCCTTAGGAGCAAAGTACCTCCTCTCTTGGCGTGGGCATGGCCATGGGATTTGCTTTGTCCAAAGCGATGTTAGCAGATGTGATGTAAACATAGGCTTAAAATGTCCTTGCATACAGAGCTTGCCCTCTTTTTTTTTTTTTTTTAAAGATTTTATTTATTTGACAGAGAGAGAGAGAGCTTGCGAGCACAAGCAGGGGGAGTGGCAGGCAGAGGGAGAGGGAGAAGCAGACTTCCTGCTGAATAGGGAGTCCAATGTGGGGCTCGATCCCAGGACCCTGGGATCATGACCTGAGCTGAAAGCAGATGCTTAACCAACTGAGCCAGGCGCCCCCAGAGCTTGCCCTCTTGAAGAACTTGCCCCAGGCAGCTGCTGGTCCATGGAAGATGAGGAATACGAGGAGCAGACCTAGATTTTACCAGTAATGTGAAGTGAACCTAGTCTACATCAGCTGAATCCAGATGTGTGAGAAATAAATGCTTATTACATGAAACTAAATTTTGAAATGTGTGTCTGCAGCATTATTGCTGTGAAAGTTGACTTAGGCCATGAGTTTGTTCTGGGGTCAACTATCTATTTTTTTTTAAATTGAGATATAACTAACACATAACATATTCAATTCAATATAACTAACACATAACACATTCAATTCAGGTGTACAACATATTTATTCAACATAGTGTGAAATGATCACCACACTACGTCCAGTTAACATCCATCACCACACACAGCTACAAGATTGATTGTTTGACTGATTGATTGATTTTGTGATCATAGATCAACTGTTAATACCAGAGACCTAGAATGCAAGAGAGGAAAGAAAGCAATTTTGGAACCATACAAACTGTGGAGTTGCAACTGAAATTCTCACATACAGCTGGGAGTCCTGTGAAGAGGTGAGTTAGGAAAAACAGAGGCCTGCTGGCAAAATCAACACAAGGACATTCTAGGTGAAGGCTCCAGGTTCTTGTGATATTTTTGTTTGGTTTTGGTATCAAGATAACACTGGCCTTCTAGAATGAATGGGGAAGTATTTCCTCATCTTCTTTTTTAGGGAGAAGATTTTGTGAAGAATTGGTATTAATTTTTTAAAAAATATTTGGTAGAATTCACCAGGGAAATTAGCTGGTCCTAGGTTTTTGTTTGTTTGTTTGTTTGGGGTTTTTTTTTGGCGGGGGTAGGTTTTTTTTTTTTATTAATTTAATCACTTTACATGTCACAGGTCTACTCAGATTTTCTCTTTCTTCTTGCGTCAGTTTTGGTAATTTTTGTCTTTCTAGGAATTTGTCCATGTCATCTACGTTATCTAATCTGTTAGCACAGAATTGTTCACAGTACTCCTTTATAAATCTTTTGTATTTCTGTAAGGCTGGTAGTAATATTCCAACTTTTGATCCTGACTTCAGTAATGTGAATCTCATGTCTTGGTCTGTCTGACTAGAGGGTTGTCAATTTTGTTGATCTTTTCAAAGAACCATCATTTGATCTGAAATTTGTTTTTAAAACAAAATCCAGTTTTTTAGCGTAGTTGGGTCCAGAATAAGAAATAAGATTGTACTTTAATGAAGAGTATAGCTGACTGATGGATGGAAAAACGGATCTCTTAAAGAAAGAACATAGAAGAAATTAGAACTCAGCATGTCCAACACTTGACTTTGAAATTTGGTTTCTGGCTCCTTTTGCTATTATTAAGATCCTACTGTATGGAGCTTTGGACTCCTTGGGCTAGTCACTTCCCCTTCCCAGTTCTTACTTCCCCCATCCACAGATAAAAGGGTAGTGGTCATATGAAAAAGAAAATGGTGGTCATGAAGAGCACTATTTACTGAGTACCACTTTGTGCTGGGTCGTGTGCTGAGCCCTGTTACATGGATCTCACAAATCACAGGCACACAGTCGGAGAGGAACACATTCTTATACTAGAGGTGCTGGCTAGGTGGGGTGACCATCATTGCTGCCTCTGCTTCCTCTTGCCCAGGAAGTACAGCCTCCCTAATGCCAGGGGCTCACAAGCAGTTATCGCTGGGTAGGGGAGGGTATAGAAACACCAACTCCAGGGTAGCAAAGGGCCTCCTAAGCTCTAGCACACATCACCTCTGGGGACAGGGTGCTCACTCACTACTGACACAACCCAGCAGGCCACTACCAGCCAAACTATTATACTGGAAGAGGTATCTCCATTTCATAAATTTATTGACCTTGTATGGAGCAGTTCATAGGTCATTTTCTGGGTAGGATTAGCTCTAAGTCTGAAAGACCTGGTTAGTGTCAGGGGAGTGGTCATAAAGACTTGCTCTGGAAAGATAACCTTGGGCAAGCCATTTAACCTCCCTGAGCCTGGGTTTCCTGATCTGCAATGAGGATGAAGAACATGTCCACAACAGACAGTGACTGGGCCCTTCCATGGGTCAGGCACTAAGCTGACACTAGTCATTCAACTCATTCAATCCTCACAAGAGCCCAGTGAAGTGAGTCTTAGTATCACCTCCATTGTACACAGAAGAGAATGGAGATTCAGAAAGGATAAGTAGCCAAAGCCACAAAGCTAGTAAGTGGAGAGACTGAGCATCAGACCCAGATGTCTGACTCTATGCCCTAAGAGCTAAAATGTTATGACACTACCTTACAGGTTTGTCCAGACAACTTGGTGATGGTACAAAGAACCTAGCACAGTGCTCTAGAAGCACTCCTACTCCCTTCCCCAGAGTATGACCCACGCTCTAAGACCAGCCAGGGCCCAGGGTGCAGGAGACAAAAACAACCCCCGATCTTACCACGGCTCTCAGCAGCCCAGGGCAAGTAGCCCACTTCTTGCACTTTTTCCTCACATTTTCTGTGGGTTGTTACAAATGTCAGGAGGGAAGTAACCAACTGATCCTCTGAAACTTCCTTCCTTTCTGTCTCTGCATGTTCTCTCCCCCACTTCTGTTTGTAGCCTTCATCAGGCACAAACCTGGCTTAAGCTTGGTGAGACCACACTGGATATATCCTGGCTGGATGGCTGGATTTCTCAGCCCCTTCACCCCCACAGCAGGCTCCCAGTGCACCCAGTTCCCTCCAGCTCCCCCTGAAGGAAGATCCCCTGCAGGGCACCCTCCCTGTCCACTCACCCTGGGGGGCTCACCCATGCCTGACACCCCCAAGTCTCTCCCTCCAGCTCAGATTACTCTCCTGAGTTCCAGGCCCCTCCATCCAAATGCCTCATGGGCCAGCAGGGCTTAGAGGACACTCGTCTTTTCTCTAAAACCTGCTTCTCTCCTGGAAACAGCATCACCACCCTTCTAGCTACCTGAGGGAATTCAAACACTGAGGCCGGCAGGGAAATGCTGTGTCTGAGTCACACAGAGCCAGGGGTCTCTAATCCAAGTCCAGGGAATAATCTAAGCTGCTTCTTAAGAGGTCCCAGTCTATCTGAAGTCCACGCAGAAAATAAGCACCCCAACAGGATCAGTATTGGGTACCATTTAAATTCCCAACAGCTTCCTTTTCTTCAGTTAGATTAATGACAGTAGCACCAGACAATATTTATAAAGTGCTTACCATTGCCAAGCATAGTTCTAAAGCACTTTGCATGCATTGACCCATTAAATTCCCACACTAATGGTGTAGGGCAGGCACTACTGTACTTACATCTCTAACAATTTAAGTGAAGCACAGAGAAATCAAACAAGTTGCCACGGGCAGCACAGCCCCTGACCGGTGGAGCTCTGATACAAGTCCAGGCAGTCTGCCTCCAAAGCTCAGGACATACTGCTATCTTCTTATGAACTATTTAAAACAAATCTTACTAGTGGGAAATTGTATAAATAATGAAAAACAAATGAAAAAGTAGCTGAGATATGATCAATGTACAGTAAGTTACACACGTTAAAAGTGAATTTTAAAAAAGAAAAACAAAACTAGAGGCATCACAATTCCAGGTTTCAAGTTATATTACAAAGTGGTAGTAATTAAAACAGTGTGATAGTGGCAAAAATTAGACACATAGATCAATGGAACAGAATAGAAAACCCAGAAATAAGCACACAGTTTTATGGTCAATTAACCTTCAACAAAAGAGGAATGAATATGCAATGGGAAAGACAGTTTCTTCAACAAATAGCATTGGGAAAACTGGACAGCTACATGCCAAAGAGTGAAACTGGATCACCGGATTAAAGATCTAAATGTGAGACCTTAAACCATAAAAATCCTTGAAGAGAGCACAGCAGTAATTTCTCTTACATTGGCTGTAGCAATGTTTTTCTAGATATGCCTCCCGAAGCAAGGGAAACAAGAGCAAAAATAAACTATTGGGACTACATCAAGATGAAAAGCTTCTGCACTGTGAAGGAAACAATCAACAAAACTAAAAGGCAACCGACTGAATGGGAGAAGATATTTGCAAATGACATATCCAGTAAAGGATTAGTATCCAAAATACATAAAGAACTGATACCACTCAACACCCCAAAACCAAATAATCCTCTTAAAAATGACAGAAGACACGAACAGACATTTCTTCAAAGAAGACATCCAGATGGCCAATAGACACATGAAAAGATGCCCAACATCACTTATCAGCAGGGAAATGCAAACCAAAACTACAATGAGGTATCACCTCACACCTGTCAGAATGGCTAAAATTAACAACACAGGAAACAACAAGTGTCGGTAAGGATGTGGAGAAAATAGAACCCTCCTGCACCATTGGTGGGAATGTGATCTGGTGTACTCACTCTGGAAAACAGTAATGAGGTTCCTCAAAAAATTAAAAAATTATAGAACTACCCTACAATCTAGTAATCACACTACTGGGTATTTACCCAAAAAATACAAAAACTCTAATTCAAAGGGATACATGCACCTCTATGCTTATTGTAGCATTATTTACAATAGCCAAATTATCGAAGCAGACCAAGCGTCCATTGACAGATGAATGGATTAAGAAGATGTGGTATATATACACAATGGAATATTACTCAGCCATAAAGAGAATGAAAGCTTGCCATTTGCAACAACATGGATGGAGCGAGAGAATATAATGCTAAGCGAAATAAATCATCAAAGAAAGATACCATATGATCTCATTCATATGTGGAATTTAAGAACAAAACAAATGAACAAAGGAAAAAAGAGAGAGAGAGAGGAGAGGCAAACCAAGAAAAAGACTCTTAACTCTAGAGAACAAACTGGTGGTTGCCAGAAGGGAGCTGGGTGGGGGAATGGGTGAAATAGGTGATGGAGATTTAAGAGTACACCTATCATGATGAAAATAAAATAAAACTTATGTAAAAAAAATTTTAAAAAGTGGGTTGCATACAGTCACTCTGGAAAAAAAAGTGAATAATTTGATGCGTTTCCCATATGAAGACACTTGTGATGCCATTATCATGTTACATTCAGTATGATCTCAGTTATGCATATATGTATATAGAAAATGCAGAGGAAAGAGATATACCAAATGCTAAGAATGCTCTCTGGGTGATAGGATCATGGGTAATTGAAAATCTGTACATTTCGAGATGTTTCTAATTTCCTACAAAGAACATGCACTACCTTGGGGTGCCTGGGTGGCTCAGTCAGTTAAGCATCTGCCCTTGGCTCAGGTCATGATCCTGGAGTCCCGGGATCAAGTCCCGCATCAGGCTCCCTGCTCAGCGGGGAGTCTGCTTCTCCCTCTGCCCCTCACCCCACTCTCTCTCGCTCTCTCACTCTCTCAAATAAGATCTTTAAAAAAAAGATTTTGTTCATTTTTTTGACACAGAGAGACACAGCAAGAGCAGGAACGCAAGCT
Source organism: Callorhinus ursinus (assembly GCF_003265705.2). Taxonomy (NCBI): domain Eukaryota; kingdom Metazoa; phylum Chordata; class Mammalia; order Carnivora; family Otariidae; genus Callorhinus; species Callorhinus ursinus. The sequence goes on along the minus strand of NW_027397086.1, from coordinate 29,533,941 downwards.
GGGGGGAGTGGGAAAGGGAGAAGCAGGCTTCCCGCTGAGCAGGGAGCCCAGTGCGGGGCTCAATCCAGGACCCTGGGATCATGACCCGAGCTGAAGGCAGACGCTTAACGACTGAGCCACCCAGGCGCCCCTCAAATAAATAAAATCTTAAAAAAAAAATAAAAAAAAAGAATATGCACTACTTTCAAAAGTCAGAACAACAAATGTAATATTTTAAAGTAATGATGTGATGAATTAAAAATGAAGCCCCTAACCTTCTCCCCAGGCCCGCCTCCCTGCAGGGATCACAACAGATCATTGTAAGCTCCAAAGAAGGGGCTGTGTGAAGCTTGGCCAGCCCTTCAGTCCCACCGTACTTACTGTATTTCAGTTCCAAGATGCTTGAGGGAAATATTCTGAAGGGCCAAGGGCATGGCAGGCACGGGCTGCAAGGCAGCCGCCACACCCACAAGCCCGGGGGGCGTTTGCACAGGGCACAGGAAGTCCTCCAGCTCTGCTTCCTCTTGCTCTGGGGAAGAAGAAAAGGGCAGTCATCCACTTGGGTCACTGCACTTGGACACACTAGACAGAGGTGCTACAGGCTCAGCTCCCAGGTGGGAGTCGGGGGCTGCCCGAGGAAGCCTTCCTTGTAGGTTAAGAGCAGCCAAAGAGGCAGGCTTTTCATCAAATGTTCTCCCAGGAAAATGATGCATCTTGCTGAGAAAGTCTTCCTGAAAACTCCGTTAAAATATGCAGAACTGCAGATACTTCTACCTCTGAGAATCCATCCGAAAAGTTACCTGATATGCAGATAAAACTTTATGAGCCAAGAGGTTCATCCTGGCCCTGTCTGGCCTCAACCTGGAAATAACTCCCTCAAACTGGAAGTAAAGATCTGGGGAGAGGTTAAATAAATCACGACGTCCTCAGAAAACAGAATATTATTCAGCTGTTTAAAAGGATGCTAATGAAGAATGCTTAAGAACACAAGGAATAGGCATGATCCTCCATGATCCTGGAGGAAGGGCACTGGAGCAGGGCCTAGAGGGCAGGAAAAGATTTTGACCTGCCGAAGGAGTGAGGGAGGATCTTTCTGGGTGTGTAAGTACAGGCAGCAGCAAGGGGTTCCAGACCCAGAGCTGAGGATGCCGGGAGGGACCAGAGGAGACAAGGCTCGGAAGGACAAATGGGCAGGGGAGTGCTAAGAGGGGATCTCATCTGGCTGGACCCACAGGGCCCTCTGGGGGATTCAACTGAAGCCCCAAGGAATCTGGGCTACAGCTGTGGAGTTGGAAGACCTGAAGCCAAATCATGGTTCTGTTGGAAGGGTGCTATGAGCAGGCTGGAAATCACATTTTCTCTTCTGGCCTCAGGTTCCACATTTTTAAAATGGGAAGGATACTCCCCACCCTGTCTCCTGCAGAGGTCAAGGGTATGAACATATTTAGAAAACCATAAAGCCCCATTCTGTGGACTTGCATCTTTCCAAAAGTAGTCTTTAACCCAGACTTTGAGTTGATTCAAAATAATTAAGGTCTTCTGGTTTATCAATACTTTAACCATCTTTATTCTCCCTCATTCAGAGCAAAAACATGTACACTTTGTCTCAGATTTTAATGTTTTGGCAAGTACTTCCCGTAACTGACAACATCTGTTTTAACTTCCACCTGTGGCCCTAAACCTCCTTTGAGGTCATACCAACTAAGCCTTGGCAATAAATGTCACCGCTGGTTGGATTCACCAGGGAGGAAACAGTGGCTCAGAAGGCTTCTGGTGGCCAGGGTCACACAGCCGGCAGCCGAGCCGTGCACTCACAGTTCCTTGCTTTGCCACTAAAACTACGTGGCTTGTCAGAGCAGGCTTTGTGACAGGCAGATGGTTCCAAGAAGGGAGGGGCTGCCCCGGAAGGCACTAGCCCCCAGTGCACGGAGGTCTTCAAGGGACAGCTACGGTGGTGACGCCACAGTGAAGGTCAGCACTTCCTGCAGGAAACACAACTGATGACCCAAGGCTCTGGTCTGGGTCATACCCTCAGTGAGGAGAAATACACTCAGTGAGCAGACCACACACGGAATTTTCGGCAGCGTTTATTTGTAATCCCCCCTTTGCCTGAGCTGCAGGCACTGCTCTATCACCAGTAGGAAGTCACTGCCCCGTGAAAGGGGCCTGGGCCAGCAGGTCACTTCCCGGCCGGGCCCTGGACATGGCAGGTGCTTCCTCAGCACGAGGAGAGGGTTGTGAGCCTGCAGACTAGGGTTCAAATTTCAGTGCTGACATTTTCTTGCTCTGTGACTTTGAACAGCTCCCTTGGCCTCTGGGGGCCTCATTTTCCTCTTCTGTAAGATGGGAACAACACTACCTTATAACATTGATGTGAGGATTAGATAACGTGATGCGTGTAAAGTGTTAGAACAGTGTAAGTGGTATGCATATTTTTATGATAATATATAATTACAAGAGTGCTATTTAATGTAAATTGGGTCCTACTTGGGCAACACATATAAATTATAAATTGGTTTGCCCTTGATCTTTCTCAGCTCTTGTGGAGACCAATGTTTTGGTAAAGCAGAAAATAAAGGTGTAAACGTTTAAAAGCTGTAGAGAAGAGAACATGCCTTGCAGATTGCTCAACAGCAGCGATAGGACACTTTTTAGAAGATGAAATGTCTGTGACTCAAAGTCAGATGTGAGTCAGTTGGTTTTCACTGCTCTAGGAGCAGGCTTTGCTTCCTCCCAGGAAGGGTGGAGACTGGAGGTGGGGCAACCTGCTCCAGACAGCTAATCCAGGGCCCCCCAGCTTGCTCACAAGTGCAGGCACGTCTTTCTGGTGGGCTGGGGAAGGTTTTGCAGGGACCTGGTCGGGGAGGGTGAAGGCTTGCTGTGGGAAGAGAAGCGTTTCAGGAGAAGCCCACATCCCAGCTTCCTGCGTCTCCCACCCGTGTCCTCCTTGAACAACGGCCTCCCCACCATGTCCCCAGCAGGGGCTGGCCCAGAAGAGGCCCACTAGGTGTGCTAAACCAAAGCCACAGAACTCAAGAGCTTGGACAGGGTTCAGCACAGTAGAAGAACCTGTGGGATCCCAATGCCACTGCAGTTCCAATTTCAGTTCCAGACATACAAGAATTCGGTTATCAGGAGAGTGTCTCATTGCTTCTAATTTGAGGCTGATCTCCAGCAATTATGCTGACTCAGGCTACAGTTCTGAACTCAGCCAGGGCTGTCTGGCTCTCTGGCAGATGGGGACTGGAGGGTGGAATGGAAGTACAGAAGCACAAACAAACCCTTCCCCAAAGAAAGCCCTTACAAGCATGAAACACCCAGAAGGTTCTTGGAGGAAATGACTGATGATTATTATTAACATTAACACTAAACAACAGCCGTTATTTTAAGAGTAGTACTGTACGTGTACACACGTAATAACCACCTTATTAGGACAGCTACTATGCACTGAGCAATTACTATGTGCCTGGCATTAGGCTAAGGGTTTTACGTTCCCTTCATCATTTAATAATAAAATCCAGTGCATTCGCTCAAAAATATCCAATGTACCAGGCAGGGCACCCGGTACCAGGGACATAAGTGACAAAGACATGGCCCCCATCCCTGAGGGCAGAGACTGAGAAGGATGCTAAATGAGAACACAACGTGACAGGCCTTGTTAGAACCATGTGAACGAAGTGTTGAGGCCTCATACAGAGTCCAGCTGGCAGAGTGCTGGGGGGCTTCCAAGGGGAGGCTGGCAAGAGCAGGAGGCAACACTGGAGCGTGGCTATAAAGAACAAGCAGGAATTTGCCAGGCAGACACACTTCTGGTGCTGCTGAAGCTCACAGCACGAGGCAGGCACTGGGGGGAGCAGGCAGAGGTGAGGCAAGAGAGGACGAGCCCTGAGCACTGTGCTGAAAGGCTGGGCCTGGGATGTGGTGGGGGGCCTTGCGAGGGGACAGGGCTCCAGCACTCATTTCAGAAAGCCCACTCGGGCCGCAGCGGGGAGGATGGGTCCGAGCTGGCAGGCCACCGCGACATGGGACACGGGCCAGGGCTGAGGAGGCTGCTGGGGCTTTCTGGCTAGGAGCCGGGGCCTGACCCGGGGCACTGGCAGCGAGCAGGGGCTGGAGGGCAGGCACAGCCAGCACAGTGACAGACCGGCTTGGCTCACCACCGAGACTGCCGAAGGGGCAAGGGGTGAGGGCGGCGCCCTGTTCGGCAGCAACCTGGTAAATGAAGGGCCATTTCACGAGGGGAAGGAAACTGGGGGAGCAGAGGGTCAAGGGCAGATGAGCTTGGTCTGGCACAGGTAGAACACCCAGGTACAGAGGTCTAGAGGCGCCTGGCCACCAGTCGTGCCCTGGCCTCTTCGGCCTCCCTGTTACCACGCCGCAGCGAGGAACGGAACTGCGACAAGGTTCCAAGCTCTTACGGGGGCAGCGGGGGTGCTCTGTCCCGATTCTCAACCTGCCAAGCACACTGCCAGCCGCGCCCCAGCGTGGGGTGGGAGGGTATTATCTCCAGGACTCCTCCACGCTGAGGGTGTCCTAGGACTTGGGACCGAGAAACTTCCTTTGCGGCCCACGTAGGGGTGAAGGATTCTGCTTACGGGACCACTACGGATAAAACCACTGCGCTACCCAACTCGCAGCAAAAAAGCCTATGTGTCAGAACAGCAACAATAGCTGCATTTTTCACTAACCTTCCTCACAGCAACCCTGTGCGAGTTTCATTTCTCCAGAACTTCCCATAACCGTCATGGAACTAGCAGCTGCCGTTTCCTGAGCTCGGACAACGTGCAGGCCTTGTTTCAACCACTCCAGGTGCATGGATTCACTGAGTGCTCATAATAACCCCAAGAAGTGGGTATGACTTATGAAGCTCATTTTACATGGAAGGAAGCTGAAGCTCAGAAAGACTAAGCACACAGGATTAGGATTTGAACCCAGACGTCCTTGCCTCAGAGCCCCTATTCCTGCCCTTGAGGCTACACTGTGTCCTAACTGATCCTGACTCACCCCCCTGGTTCTTTGCTTCTTTAGCAGAGGCTCCTCCCACTCACTCCCAACAGGAGGGGGAAGGCTTGGTCATCACGAGCCCTGGGGGTGCGGGCAGGAGGCAAACCCACTGGGTACCTAGCTCGAGGCGCAGGGTAGGCCCGTTGGCAGCCAGGGCGGCGTCGGGGACGGCGGGAGGTGCAGGCGGGCTGCTGTGGAACTCCCAGCGCTTCATCTGCAGCTGCTGCAGCCAGTACACCATCACTTGCTTGGTGGAGGCCTGAGAAGCACAAGGGTTAATTGGTATGGCCCTGTGCCCTCACGTGGCACTGGGTCTGCGACGAGGGAAGGTCCCAGGAGGCTTGGTAATTCTCTCCCTCCCAGAAAGAAAAACAAAAAAAACTGTCACAGCCGATGGGCACCCACCTCTGAAACAGCACCCGCTCTTGGCCACAGAAGAGAATCAGGATCCGGTCCCAAACCCTGAGGTTCCTTAGCCTTTCTGGGCTCAGTTTCCTCATCTGTGCTATGATGGCAAGAGCACTCCTGTCATGGGGCAGTTAGGAGGACGCAGTGAGGTAAGGAAGGTGAAGCGCCCAGCACAGTAGCTGACACACTGCAGGCGCTCAAAATGGGCTCACTGGACAAGGGCATTGGGGGTGGTAAGAGACAGGGAGAGAGCTTTGAAAGTCTTGGGGTGGAGGGGAGCCTGGCACCATTACCATCTCCCTGTGTGACATCGTAATGTCTTAACTGACTGTGATATTGTGATTTATAAGAAACATATATCTGGTCATTCAAATGACCAAAACTATATTTTTCATATGTATTTGATCTTTGTCCATGCTTTCTGGCTCACAGCTCCTAAATCCCTTAGAATTTCCTGGGATAAGGGCGATAAAGGTGACTTTTCTTGTTTTAACACGGTAACTCTTGGAAAGCCCTTAGGTAACCTAATGATGGGGGGGCTGGTTGCCAGGAGAATCAATCATATGATTAGGCTTGGACTTTCAGTCCCATCCGCCTCCCTCCCAGGAGGGGAGAGGGGCTGGAGGTTGAATGGAAGAATGGTCAATGACTTAGTCAACATGACTATGTAATGAAGCCTCCCTAAAAACCCAAAGGACTGGGTTTGGAGAGCTTCTGGGCTGGTGAACATGGAAATGTGGGGAGACTGGTGTACCTGGAGTGGGCGTGGACACTCCTGCCCTTCCCCAGACCTTGCCCTGTGCATCTCTTCATCCACCTGTTGACTGGTATCCTTTCTCACATCCTTTAATAAACTGGTGAATATAAGTGTTTCCCTGAGTTCTGGGAGCCACTCTAGCAGACTAATGGAACTTGAGGAGGAGGTCATTGGAAACTCCAATCTGTAGCTGGTTGTCAGACACACAAGTAACAGTCTGGAGCTTGCCACTGGCATCTGAAGCGAGGTGTGGGGGAAGTCTTATAGGACTAAGCCCTTAACCTGTGGAATCTGATGCTGTCTCTGGGTAGACAGTGTTAGAATTGAGTTGGGGGTGCGTGACTGGCTCAGTTAGTAGAGCACACAACTCTTGATCTCAGAGTTGTGAGTTTGAGCCCTACATTGAGCATGGAGCCTACCCAGAGAGAGAGACAGAGAACTGCTTGGTGTTGTTGGGGGGCAGGGGTAGGGGGACCCTCCATGTCCCACATTGGAATTGGGTCCAGGAATCTTAAAAAACTTTTCATGAAATGGAGAGAATCCCTCCTCTGTTCTGCGGATGCACCAAAATCATGGATATGACTGGGGACTGGAAAGCCATATGCACACAGTAATAACACAGAGGCACCCTTCAGGTACCCCAAACAAGGCAATGGTTGATGATGGTCATTAGTCTCCCTGGATGATCCAAATACCTACTTTCCCATCTATTCTGTTGCTGGATCCTCCAGGAGGGACCAGCCCTTCTACAGATGGAGAACTAAGGCTCTGAAGTTGCTCAGGCAGGTGGTGGTGGAGCTGGTCCCAGAACCTGGATCTCCCCCTTTAGACCACAGCTTTGTGGTCATTTACGGCCTGGAGGCTGTGGCTTACCTAGAGAAGGCCTGGGATCAGTTGGGCCAAGGAAGCTAGGAAGCTGGCTGGGAGTGGATGGTGAGCCTCACAGAGCTGCCAACAAGGCCATGTGAGAATAGCAGCAGGCGGCAGGCTATGCGGCTACCAGGGCAGGTTCCCCCTTCTGAGTGGTCCACAGGTAAGGTGTGCAAGAGGCCAGGGGGTTCCATGAAAGAGGCCCTAGGCCTGTCAGAGAGGTACCACGTAAGATAAAATAAAATGATGCCCACCAGTCTTCTCATTCTATACACTCTCACTGAGAGACCCTCAGCCCCTCCCAGGCCTTCACCAATACCTTGTGCTGACAAGCTCCAGCCCATACCCAAATGCCCCATTTTATTAATTCACTGGACAAGTGTATATTAAGCACCTACTATACGTGTCATGGTCCCATCCTCTTGGAACTTGAGTCTACTGAGTGGGTGTCCTACGGCCTCCCCATCCTGGGCTCCCTCAGTCGTGACCGGCCCAGCTGGACAGTCAGCCACCCCGACTCCTCCTTTGTATTCCTCCTCCCTCACATCCCTAGTCACCCCCATTTTATTTCCCTCCCCCCGTCACAGCTCTAGCTCACTCACCATTCTCTCCCGATCACCTCCTGGTGGACTCCCTGACCAGCAGCCTTGCCTTCTAAGTTTTTCTCTACCCAACAGCCACATTGAGCCTTCTAAACATTCTAATCTCACAGAGCTTCCTTGCTTAAAGCTCTTTGACAATTTCCCACAGCCCACAGGACAAAGTCCAAGCTCCCAGGCCTAACTCACAAACGCCCTATGCTTCGGCCCCTGCTCTCCCACTCCATCTTTTGGGCCCCTCTGTACCCCAGGCTCCTGTGACTGGCCAGGACACTCTGGGCTGTATCATGTTTCCTGTCTTTGCCCATGGGGCTCTTGTGGCCAGGAATACCCTTCTCCCTCTTGTCTGCTCGTAGAAAACCAAATCCCTTTTTCAGGCCTCAGATGTCATCTCCTCCTCTGTGCTTCCCTCCTGGGTGGACCCTTCTGCTCAGTAGAACCACACTTTGCTGGTACAGACTTAGCATCTCTACAGAACATTTCACTGTGTGTGCCAGTTTCCCTCAGTTCCCTTATCAGACTGTAAGCTGTTTGAGAACCTGGGGGCAGATATGATTTGGCTCCATGCCCCAGTGCTTAGCACAGAGCCAGACACAAACACAGATCAAGGGAACAGTAAAAGACATGTGTTGGAGATCCAGTAGACAGCACTCAGCCGGTGTGGGAGGGGACACATGACCCATAACCTACATGACCTCTGAAATGCCTGCCTTCCCTGGCCTGGAATTCCAGGTTTGCCTTATTTTATCTGATTTTCCCAGCCTGGTCACCAGCCAAGCCCAGCCATTAAAGGGGAACTGAAACTATGGGCTACATCCAGAGGCTCAATAGATGACCAGTTGGCTGGGAGTGGGGGTGAAGGGGCAGAAGATGGGGTGGGGCCGGGAGTCTTCTCTGATGGGTGTGAATCCCAGAACTCTTAGCCCAGATTTGTCTTTCCACTCAAGTTCTGGGGCACCTCCTCTTGACATGAACATTATGACCTTGGTTCTATCACCATGTGGGTTCATTAAACAGGAATTTATTGAGCACCCACTAGGTGCTAGGCTGTATCTAGATGCTGGGATTAATTCAACAATTTGTAGGTGCCAGATGCTTACACACCTTGTTTTAAATCTCACAAACTACCTAGATTCTGAGAGGTTAAGTAATTTGCCCAGGGTGACACAGCTAGTAAGCAGCTGATGTAGAATTTGAATCCAAGCCTGTCTGAGTTCAAAGCACATGGCCTTTCCACTGTTTCAGGCTTTCTAAGTTAAAGGTGATAATAAAACAAAACGTACTGATGGTAAAACACGTTAAGACATGCCTTCTATGAACATTCTAGGCTGAACTGAAAAACCAAAGTATTTTATCTCCCAATCCCCACCTATGTTTGCTCAGCATTCACTCCTCTTGGCCAAAATGTCAAGAAAAGTGATTCAGAATCCCGGCTACGAGAGGATTGCACAGTTCATATTTTGACTATATTTCAGCCCCAAGTAAGAAAGTTAAGGTAATTGCGTTGTTAAGGCACACCAAAAAGTAAGTTTTGATACAGTACTGAGAGGTAGAAAGACTCAGGGATTTCAAGTGTGGGCTACACCACTCTGGAGATGCATGACCTCTGGCTGGTCACTTCATCTCACCAAGACTCAGTTTCTTGATTCTAATATGGGTACATCATCCCAGCTTTTGTCGTGGGAGCCCAATGAGGAAATGGGTGTGACTGCGTTTTGGAATGCACTAAACCCTGGCCACCCAGGGTTCATTGGGGGAGATCCGGGTCTGTGATTCTTGTTCCAGTAAATTTACCGTGACCACCCACACGTGCCCAGCCGTGCCCTGGGAACTCACCCTGGCTGACAAGTTAAAAAAACTGCCCCATTTACCTTCAGAGTAATAATCCGGCTGGGAGTCTTGATTTCAAAAGTCCCCTCCTCGGCGTCCGCCTTGCAGTCAAAGACCGCACTGGAGAGGTCGATGCTGTCCAAGGGATTGGCATCCTGCGCGGTCCGCGAATAATACAGGTGACATTTCTTCTCGTCGTAGAAGAACCAGCGGGATTTCCAGCCCCGAATGGGCCCTTTGCCGCCAAATTTACTTAGATAGCCACAGAGTTTCTTGGGGGCCGCGTCCAAGGAACGGGCGCAGCCCTCCGACTCCTCCGGAGGCAATACCTCGGGGGCTCCGGCCGAGCCGGCAGGCTCTTCGAACCTGGGGACGGAGGAGCTAGACTCTGCGGGCTTCTCGTGGGCGCCCTCCATCGCCGCTAGAGACCGCCGACGTACTGGAAGTCAGCAGCCAGCTCCAGCCCAATCTCGGAGACTCAAGGGGTGCTTCCCAAGAGGAAGAAATATGGGCGGGGGCGGGGCCAGTAGCGACCCGCCCCCTGGAGACGGCTAGAAGGCGGACCGCTGCGGTTAAGTGCGCCTTTGACTGAAAGCCCAGGTGGGGCGGCTGGCCACGCCCCTCCAGAGCTCACGGCAGCCAGGCCACGCCTTCGACACGCCCTCTGCCAGCACCGCCCATCTCGCCTGCTTCCGGCTTTTACTCCACGCCTGTCAGCCGTCGTTAGTGAGGGCAGCTGCGGCGCATGAGCGGGCCCTCAGGTTGAAGGCGTGGTGTCATTGAGCTAGGTTAACTGGCGGCAGAGAAGCGGGAAGAGACGCTTGTCCCTAACTAAGCTGCTTTGGTAACTCACGTCATAACGTAGAAGGACGGTATTTCTTGCGTCCGCCTTTTCCCCCAGGTGCGGTGAGGGTTACCCTCGGACGGCGCATCCCGCGGCCATTGGCTGAGAGGGACGCCGGCTCGATGACGCCACTTCCGGCGCGGCTCTGGGCGCTCGCGAGTCTGGGGCCCTTCCCGCAGGCTTTTATCTGGCGTTCGTTTAGCACCCGGGTGACTCTTCGCTGACCGTGGTGGACTGCCGTGTATCTGCCCCAGCTCCTATTCGCCTCCCTCCGCGAGCCGCCCAGGCCCGGCTGCTGCTAAGTGATGATGCCAAAAAACTAAATAAAATACTTGCAAACCAGTTCTAGTGTTTTACAATTATATAGAACACCTAGAAGGAGTTAGAGATGTAGGGGTATTTTAATAACTAGAAAAAAATTACATCTGTAGTGCAAAAACAAGTATTTTAATATTTTCTAAAAAGGTACGTGATCAAATTCAACATCTATTTCTGAAGTTTAAAAATGTCTATGGAAATATACTTGGCACACAATGTTTCACAGTTTCTTAATAAAACAAATAGCATATCCTGTTCTAGATTTTTCTAGCTAAATAATATTAGATATTTGAAAGGATAATTATAATTTCAAATATATGACCTACGACTGAAAAACTCAAGAGTTTTCCCACTAATATTCCAAGATCTAATCCAGGATTCCACATTTGGTCATCATGTTCCCTTAGTCTCCTGTGAACTATGACATATTTCAGCTTTTCCTTGTTTTTTTTTTTTTTTTTTAAATGACCCTGACATTTTTGAAGGGTACTGCTCAGCTATTTTGTAGAATATTGTGAATTTGGGGTTGTCTGGTGTTTTCTCATGATAGACTGGGGTGATAGGTTTTGGGGGAGACTACCACAGAGGGGAAGTGCCCCCCTCATAATACCCAGCTATGTGATATGCATATGGTGATGGTAACCTCCATCAGTTAGTTAAGATGGTTTCTGCCAGATTTCGTGGCTATAGTTACCTCAACAGAATAAGAGTCACTGAGTCTCCACCACAAGAAGCTCCACCTTCTGGCGGGTGTGGGGGCACAGTTGATAGGATTTTTTAGTCCATTAGAAGTTCATTTCCAAGAGTGAACAGGTGAGGGCAGCCAAATTTTTGAAGAAAAAAGCAATTAAAAAAGATTTGGCCTACTAGATTCAGATTTTTAATTCAACCAAAAAGTATTTCGTGGGCGCCTTCTGCCAGGCACCATTTAAAATGCAGGGCCACAGTGATGAACTGGACAACTCCCAGACCCCACTGGGCTGTCATTCTAGTCCAAGGAGACAGGCCATTGACAGGTAAACGGTAAATGATCATGGTGACCTCAGATTCTCATACTTTCTAGGAAGGAAATGAACAATGATAAGAACAAAAGAATTTAGTGTTTCTAGTACAGGGACAGGCACATCAATGGAGCAAAGTAAGTTCAGAACAACATACAAATAAATGTAGGAATGTAGTACAGGGCCGGGTTTCTCAACCTTTTTTTCCTTTATTATCCCTAAAGGAACCTTTTCAGACTTTTCCCCTAATCACTACCTCCCATAAAATTTTAGCACCGCAGATATAATATGTATGTCTTTATGTACTGCATGTTTGTCTGTGCTTTATACATAAAAAAGAGTAGGATTTTCTTTTGTACCCCAAGAACCAATTTCCAAACTCTTGGGGGTGATGTTGTCCCTATTGAGAATTCATGGTATTGGAGTGTAAGATGAAGTTAGAATTTCAAATCAGTGGGGGACATGATGAAATATTTAATAAGTTAGTTTAGATTTTCACCTAATACTGTATATCAAAATAGTGTTTATGTAGATTAGAAAATTATGCATAAAAAATGAAGCCATAATATACAATCAAATGGAGTGTTACTCAGCCTTAAACAGGAACAAAATTCTGACAGATGCTATAACATGGATGAACCTTGAAAATTTCTGCTAAGCGAAATAAACAAGACCCAAAAGGACAAATATTGTATAGTTCCACTTACATGAGTTACCTAGAATAGGCAAATTTCTCTATGAGAAAGTGTGATAGAAATTACTAGGGGTTGGAAGAGGGAGAGATAAGGAATTATTGTTTAATGGGTACAGAGTTTCTGTTTGAGATGATGAAAAATTTCTAGAAATGTATAGTGGTGATGGTTGTAGAATACTATGAATGTGCTTGATGGCACTTAACTGCCACTTAAAAATGGTTAAAATGATAACTTTTGTTAGGTATATTTTACCACAATAAAAAAAATTAAATGAAACGATAAAATACTCAAAGAAAATAAAGGCAACTATTTATATAATCTTGGATCGAGGGAAGAAAGACCTTTATGAACATATCAAAAAACAGCACACAGGGACGCCTGGGTGGTTCAGTCAGTTAAGCGTCTGCCTTCGGCTCAGTTCATGATTCCAGGGTCCTGGGATCGAGTCCTGCACTGGGCTTATTGCTCAGTGGGGAGCCTGCTTCTCCCTCTGCCTGCCGCTTCCCTTGCTCATGCATGCGCATGAGTTCTCTCTCTCTCCCTGACAAATAAATAAAATCTTAAAAACACACAGCACATAGAATTTAAATATGTATTTATATATGTATTACATATGTATGTGTATAAAAGATTGGAAAGATGATGCATAACGTTGGTAGCATTTTCTCTAGGAGGTAAGATGAATAATTTTCATTTTCTTCTTTTTGCTTTTCTATATTTTCCACAGTTTAAAAAAATATAATTTAAATCCTTAGAAAAATGTACTCATAAGTACACATCTGTTCCTGTTTTTAAGTTGCTCCAAAGTTGAATATAATTCCTTAATTCAAGAATGGGGATCATACAGACCTCTGGGTATAAAATAAAGAAGTCACGGGGATGAAAAGTCCAGCATGGGGAATATCAACAATAGTGTTGTGATAACTTTGTATGGTGACAGATGGTGACTATACTTATTGTGGAGAGCACTAAAAAAAAAAAGTAAAAGAATTGAGATAATAAACCTTTTCTCCAAGCTCTACTCCTATAGGAAACAATCAAGACGGTCTACATACAAAAAGCAGATTAAGCTAAGGAGCTTTCTTAGAGAAAGAAATACATAACATCCAACTCTTGGGAGTTGTAGATTAAGGACACAGTCTAGAACACTCTCGTGGCGGTAGTAAAGAGTTGGAAGGGGTAATGCAGGTCTCTCAACTTTTCCACCTTGTTACAGATTGAATTGTGTCTCCTCTAAATTCATATGTTGAAGCCCTAATGGCCCCCTCCCCCAGTACCACAGAATGTGACTATTTTTGAAGATAGGGCCCTTAAAGAGGTAATTAATGTAAATGATGTAATTAATGTAAAATGAGGTTCCAACCTGACTTATCCTTATAAGAAGAGAAGATCTGTCTACAAACAAAGGAGGCAGGCCTCAGCTGAAATCAGCTCTGTCGACGCCTTGATCTTGGATTTCTAGCCTCCAGAATTGTGAGAAAATAAATTTCTCATGTTTAAACCACCCAATCTGTACTTTGCTTGGCAGCCCCAACAACAAACACACACCCCTAACAACAAAATGAGCTTCCTTGGAGACCCATCTAAGACACAGCCCAAAGTGGCTTAGAGCACCCATGAAAACTCCCTGAAGCCTTCTCTTATAAACATAAACAAATACAAATTCATATCAGACACTTTTGTCTAAAATATTTACATTAATTTCCAAAAAGCAAAATAGTCACACCGTACTCCCAAGCACCTCCACTCTGAAGGATGTGGGGAGGGGCAGGACATACAGTTCCCAGTTGGGGTGGTAGGTATCAGGAAACCTGGCCACTGGAATTTCCACTGGCCGATTACAACCTTTCTGGACTTTGGTTTCATCATCTGTAATACAGGGATCATAATCCATCTCCAGGACATCCCACTGAATGTTTGTGAAGACCAAGCGGTAATGATGGAAAATTTTCACGTCAGTATTCCTAATCTGTAGTAATACCAACAGGCTTGGTTTTGCTCCAGAGGAAAAGAAAATAAAAAGAAAAAAAAAAGATTTAAGTTTTCAGTTTAGGGAAATTGCCTTTGATCTAGATACATTAATTGCTGTGTATTCTAATAAATGCACTTCGGGTTATTACATCAAAATATAGTTAACATCCCTCCCCTCCCCTCCCATCCTTCTGTGAGAATATTAACTGCCAAGCAAGACATTGTCAGAAAGCGACGCCTTGTGGCCTTTGTTCTGTACTGCCCCTGGGTATACTGGGTGTTCTCAGTTTTGTCAAAGGGCTTAAAAGAGGCACCAAACAATACCTTCTTCCCCTACAACATATCCAAAACAGGCAGGTTAATAATTTGACATCCTTTTTAAAAAAGATTTACTTATGTATTTGAGAGAGAGAGAGAACCAGCAGGGGGAAGGGCAGAGGGAGAGGGAGAGAGAATCCCCAAGCCGACTTCCTGCTGAGTGTGGAGCCTGACCCGGGGCTCAATCCCCAGCACCCAAGATCATGACCTGAGCTGAAAGCAAGAGTCAGCCGCTCAACCAACTGAGCCACCCAGGCGCTCCAATAATTTCACATCCTGAAGTCAATATATTTTACATATCCCTTTAGTCCATTTATTTAGTGAAGGCAAGAGAAATGGATTTTCTATCAACAAAATCATGTATTTCTTTGTGCTCAATGTAAGGGTTTATTACATGCACTAATGAACATTATGCTTCGAATTATTTGGAGTTGTCTTCCTTGTCAAAGTTTTTCCTCCTCTTGCTACGGGATAATTTCGGTTCTCTTATTAAGGAAGGAGTACAGTCCTATTGAAAATATGTTCTTAAAATTTTAAGCTTTCTGGTCAGCAAAACATCATCATATCCTTTCTAAGAGATCTATTTTTGAGTAATATAATTTTCAATTGATAATAAGCCCAAAGAATTCATGTTTATTTGGCACGTATGATTTTCAGATACATAATTTTTTAAGGGAGTTAGGTTCATTTAAACCCGTAAGTCATTTGCAGATAGGATTCTCAGGCAGATTTCTTGTAAAATATTGAGTTAGAGAAAAAATGTTTTGTTTTGCATGCATACCTCCTCATATAATGAAATCTCAGAGGTCAAAATAGGCCCCCCACTTATCTGGCAGGATCACTGTAACAAATGTTCACCCCAGCAGTCAAAGTTCGCATGCCTGGACATAATGGAGATTTAGCTCCACATGTCAAGCACACATTTGACAGCATTTAGCTATAGAATCTTGAAGGAATGAGGGGCACCTGGGAGGCTCGGTCGGCTGGGCATCTGCCTTTGGCTCAGGTCATGATCTTGGGGTTCTGGGTATGAGCTCCATGACAAGCCTTGAGGGCTCCCTCCTCAGCAGGGAGTTTGCTTCTCCTGCTCCCTCTGCCCCTGTCCCCCTGCTTGTGCACTCTCTCTCTCAAATAAATAAACAAAATCTTAAAAAAAAACTCGAAGGAATGATTGGACACTGCAGACATTGAAAGCTCTATATTATATTTCATTTCAAATTCTTTGAATTTGAATGTGAATCATATTCTGCCAAAGGAACTTTGGTCCCAGGGAAACTTGCTTTTTAATTTATTTTATAAAGAATCAAATAATATGAGAGAATATTTTTAGCTTAATTTTCACAAATTTGTAAGCCAGAGGAAAAGAAAATGAGAGGTCTGTGTTTTATGTTCTTGATATGCTTGGCAAGAAGTATAGCAACATCATTTAATGGGTGTGTAGAAGAAATCCCATTGGGACATTAAGTATCAAATCTTGGTGGTACCTTCGTCACTTCTTTTAGTGTCTCTGGAGTTAGAAGGCCTGAATTTGAATTCTGGCTCCATCATCACTAGATGTGTGACCTCAGACAAGTTACTTAACCTCTCTGTGCCGGAGTTTCTTCATCTATATAACTGAGGATAATCATAATACCTCTCCTGTAGTGTTATTACACAGTTATGTGAGATATACCACATAAAGTGCTTACACAGTGTCTGGCTATAGAAAACATTTAAGAAGTGCGAGCTACTAATATCAGAAGGAATTCTAGGAATCATAGGTCCTTTGAGCTAGCAGGGACCTCCCAACCTGCATTTAATCCAGGTCATTGCCCATACTCTGTTATTTTTATTTCAGGCTCGCAGACAAAAAGGTTTTTCTGTTTCTTGTTGGTTTCATTTAAGTCACAGGGGGCCCTGAGTCTCCTAAATGGGATTTGACTACATAGTAATGTTCCTTCTCTCTAATGAGAAATAATGTCCCTTTAACAATGGAAAATGACCGTAGTCCTGAAGAGGTGGTGTGGCTTCATGACCCACCAGCTGAAGCAAATACCAGGGGTTGCCTATCTTCTTTCCACTGGGTTATTGGGAGCCTACTAGCTCCAGGACTGGGTGAAGATGGACTTTGGGTGATTTCTTGTGCTGTTCACATGCACCGCAAATCTCCAGGGAGCATGGGGAGAGAGGGAGACTTGAGATGAACATAGCTCTATGCCATTGTTTCAAATGAAGGTTGAGAGCCATAGAATATAGCAAAAGTCATCCACTCAAATGCCTATAGAGAAAAGATAGGTAATGATATACGTGAGTGAAGTGGGCTGGGTGTAAGGGAAAAAATACCCCACAGTGCAAGCAGAATGGTAAATATCAGTTGACACTTGGCCTTGATGTTGGGTAATAATAGGGTGTGGTGTGGCTACGGGGAACTAAAGAACCTATGACCTATATAAAGGAGTACCTCTAATCAGCTCTATTGTACTTTTCAAAAGAAACTAGAAATGCAGATTTTATGTAAATAATAATAATGATGATGATAAAAACCCCTTCGTAGGCAAACATTTGTGTTAACTGAAGTGAACACATCTGATTCCCCCATATGACATGCATGTTGGTCAGTCTGCAACCACTGAAATACGGGTCTTTGGGCTTATCCATTCCAACCTTTCACCCAGGGGAGGAAGTCCCTCTTCAGCCTCCCCGTTTGAACCCTTCTAGAGATGGGGTGGCCCCTCTATTCCATTATGCAAACTATTATGTTTGCAGAGCCAAAACATAATAGTCTCCCTGGAATTTACTGCAGTCTGTCCTCCTTTGTCACTTTGGAGCAATGAAGAGTAAGATAGCACCTTACATGTGATGGCTTCCCACAGAAGGTAATCGTTGTCACGCCATGCTTTCCCACTGCCCCCAAATCTTCCTTGAACTGTGTCTCCATGACAGGATTTCTAGGTTTGTCCCTGTCCAGTTCTGCCTCCTCCCGAACTGCCCCTGAGAAACTGCATGACTGGAACTGGAAGTATGATGGTAGGGAAATACATGCAGATCCCTTGTAACTTTCATCTCCAAGATGCCAAGCAAATGGGGACATCAGTCCTGCTAAGTCATATCTCCCCCCTTCGACATCTATTTTGAAGAGATCAGATAATGGGGAAAGGAAAGATCTCCCTTCTGCAAAGCCAGGTGGAAAAGTGGAAGGATTTTACGGGGGAAGGAGTTTCCTTGGAGATGACACATGCTGCGTTTGTGTTTAACCTGGGGCCTCCAGATGCTCTGAGAACAGCAAGGAGATACATGAAGCCTACTCCGGAAGCTCGGGCTTCTCCTTCCTCTTCAGCCTGACCACAGGTGGACCACTCCCTTAGCCTGACTGAACCCCCCACGACCTTCCTCAGTATCCAGTCACTCCATGGGAACCCCACGTCTCCTGTCAAGCCACACTGGGAATGCCACTGGCCACCCACGGAACCCTCCTCTCCTCGGCTGGGCCATCTCTTTCTGGCCCCTTCCTCCACACCTCAGGAGCATCAGCCCCGGGCGTCAGGCAGTCCAGTGGTTCTGAAGTTTTCAGCTAACGGTCGTTGTCAGTCCCTTACATGGTGCTGGGGAGAGGGTATGGAGGAATACTCCGGGTGCCCCTAATCTCATGGGGGAGGAGAACTTGTCTAATGTCCACCCTGTTCCCCAGGGGATGAGAAAGAGACGGCTACTGGTCCCTGGACTCCACATCCTCTTGCTTCCTCTAGTTTTGACCCACAAAGCTCACCTTGCCCCCAGCATCAGGCTGTATGTACAGGGTTGGGGGGAATGAAGCTGGATGTCGCCAGTCTGTTCTGCAGAAATCACACGAAATCACGACTTCCTGCGGGTCCTGCATTGAGAATACAGCCTCACCTCTGGTGGTCTTTAGAACTCAGGGCAGAGGCTCTGAAACCAAATCCAGAGAAACTGGTAACATTCCAGTGGCTTTCTTACTACAGACTTCAAATTTACTCCCAAGTGGCCTTCTCCGCAGGTGGTGGGTCGAGGCTGGCCTGTAGGTGCTCTGCTCCCTGGTTCTTTCCCAGGCGGTGGAAACGGAGTTTTTTTGGGGGGTGGGGGGCGGTGCACGAGACACTTTCTCTAATTTTCAGAAATGGTCTAGATGGAATTGTTACATGGCATCCCCCCCATTGAGTAGGCCACTGTAGCAAGAAATTAGAAGGGGGGAGGAGTTAAATGTATGGGCTTCTGACACTACCGTGATCCCAGAATCTTCCCTCCCTGCCTTCCCCTCTCCGTTCTCTCCTTTTCTTCTCAGCCCACTGCCTCCCCAATGTATCTATAAATCGATATCTGTGTCACAGAAACCAGGTTTGACTGTTTTTTTTTTTTTCTTGAGACGATAGATTGAATGAGATTTGACATTTACTTCTGTGTCCTGCAGGACATCTTTTCCCAAAGCACGTTCAGGCTTAGCATGTTGTGTGCTGTTTTTCTTTATGCTGCAGAATCTTCATAGACTCTACATTGATTTTTTTTTCCTGCCCAGGAAAAGGCATGTTTTATGGAGGTATATACTTACCATATGTGACTATATATAATTGTGTGTGATTATCTGAATATGCATATATGCATATGTGTATAATCACGCATAAGTGTACAGCACAAAGAATTTCCGTGAACTGAACACAGCCCTGTAACCAGCGCTCCGATTAAGAACTTGAACATTACCAGCACCCAGAAGCCCTCCTCACGCCATCTTCCCCACTATCCATCCCCACCAAGGTAACCACTATTCTGATGTCCAACAGATTATTTTTGCTTGTTTTTGAACTTGATATTATTGGAATCTTACAGTACGTCCTCTTTATGTCTGGTTTCTTTCAGTCTGCATGTTTTTTTAGATCCATTCATATTATCACGTGCAGTTGTAATTTTTTCCCCATTCTTGCTGCTAAATAATATCCCACTCTGTGCATATATCACTTTTTTTTCCTGTTCTGTTGATAGTATTTGGTTATTTTCCATTTTTTTTACCAGCCTGATCATTTTAAAGCAGTGAATATCATATCCAAGGCTGGCATATCTCCCCGGAAGGATGAGCATCTTCCATCTTGCTTCCTCTGCCCTGGGCTGGCAGGGTCTTGCTAGATCTTGGAGGCCTGAGGGCTCTGATTCAGCAGTCGGGGCTGGGGGCTGGGGGGGGGCGCGGATCTGGGCAATGGGCAATTTGGGCAGAGTTCTGTCTCTTGGCTTGCCTGAATTTCAGTACAGTGAGGGATCCCCCTGCTCACATTGTCCAGGCCAGAGGCCCTCAGGCTGGGTTTAGAGTCTCAGGCGATGCCATGGATGAATCTCAGAGGTGTGCAAATCTATAAAATTTAACAAGATTGTACTTTTATTTCAAGATAATCTAAAACAAATTAAATAGGCATATTCCAAGTCATCGGAATCCAGTTACTTCTGATGAGACAGTTTAAGGAAGTGGTGAAGAGGATGTGTTCTGGGGCTATCCCTGTTCAAATTCCACCCCCCACCCCCTCAATCTCAGCTGCGTGACTCAGGACAGCACTCGTCCTCTGTGCCTGAGTGCCTTTAGCTGCGAAAGGACGGCAATAATCGTTCCTACTCTGGGGTCCCCGTAAAATCTGAATGAGATTATGCCCGCTAAGCACTTCTAGTGCTCAGCGAACATTAGCGCGCAATCACCATTTGATTTGTGTGTATTATCTGGGCAGCCCCATCTCTGTCAATGGCTCATGAGAAAAACACAAAGGTGGATTTAACAGAGAAGTGATGTGTGAGAGTCAAGTGAAGGCCAAATGATATCACGGAGTGCCGAATAAATGAAGTTTTCACAGTGGTTTAAATAAAGAAAAGCAGTGTGATAATTGAGTCATCACACCAGGCAGGCTGAGCTCAAAGGAGTGTGCCCGGGAGCGGTTGGTGCTGTGTTCTTGTTGTGAGCTGCAATTTATTTTTCTGCAAAAACCTCATCTATCCCATCAAATCAATGTTGTTAATATGATTTTTATTGGTTTTGTCATTTTATTTGCATTGAAGTTATAAATTTGTTTTGCCTTTATATGAAAGATGCAAGCATGAGCTTATATTTAGTTTGCACAAATTTAGGTAACTTTATAAAAACAATTCAAGTCGACACTGTGTCTTAAAAGCCAGTGGTCAGTTTTAGAAACACTGCTCTGGGGGCTTTGCATTGGAATTCAGACGGAGGGAAATCCAAGGTATTTCCTTTTGACACAGAGCCCTAACTCATCATGAGTGCCGGAACTCTCCAGTTACAGATGTGAGGAACCGGAGTCGAGATAGCACCCAAGACATCAAGAGCAAAGAGGGCCAAGCCAGTAGCTCTTCACTACCACCGGAGCCTGCAGGCCAGCAGCTCCTCCAGTTTCCCCGCCCTCCAAACCTCTGAGTGTGCACTTGCTTTTGTGATCCAGGTGACCATTGCGTTACCGGTTACTGGTATTGCCTTCTAAGATTTCTACTTTTGCATTCAGGATCTTTGAGATTTATGGCTCTGTGGGATAAAATGTTGCCTGGTACTTAGATAACCTAGATGTCATGGAGCAGATTTCTCTCCAGGCCAGGATTCAAGAGGTCTGATTCTTGGCAGGCTCATCATTGAGGATCCGGCACTAGAAAGCTCCTACCTGGGACCAGCCTTCCAGTGAAGTCTGTGGGGCCAGTGCCCCCTCTTCCGGGGCCTGCATGCCTTCACATGGCCTTGGGCCTCCCCAGCCTGCTTTGGCCACCTTGCCTTGGCTCTATCGTGCCTCAGCCAAAATGTTTAATTCTGCGAAAGTCTCAAGGAAGACTGTTCTGAGCCACTGGGAGGGCCTGCTGCTGGGTGTGACGTGGAGGAGGCGGATAGGACTCCCATCCTCAGGGAGCCCCTGGCCTGGGGTGGGGAGAAGGGGCCGGTGTGAGCATGTACCCAGTGCCATGAGAGGGAGACAGCGTCCTGAGTACAGAAAAGAAGAGAGAATTTCATGTGGAGGGATCTAGGAGGGTGTTTTGGATGGGACCTTGAAGGATGGCAGGATTTGAGATGGAGCTGCAGGCCGAGGGCCCATCATGGTGCAGGAAATGCATTCTCTAGGTGAGGAGGCTGGAAAGGAGAAGGGGGCCAAGCCACAGGCTGTCAGGCCTGGAGTGGGCGTCGGGCCTGGGCAGGCAGTGAGGTTTCTGGGTTAGTTAGAGACTTCTTGTTTGCAACAGATGGGAACTGGACTTGAACTGAACTAGGCAAAAAGGGTGACTTATTCGGAGAACTGAGAACCCTTCCCAGCAGGGGAAGGACCCTTCAGGAACAGCTGACCAGCTAATCAGACACCATCAGGACCCATCTTTTGATCCTATTTCTCTCCATATCGGCTTCCCTTTTCTCTTTCATGGCTAAATTTCCTTATGTGGAGGAATCCTGGGGAAGGGACTACTGGTCGGGCTCAGGTCAGGTCCCCACTGTGGGATCCATCAGCTGGGGTCACATGGTCGTGGGGCTGCTGTTACCGTCTGCAGAAGGGACGGAGAGATGCTGAGGAGGCGACCCAGAACCGTCCCCCCGAGTTGCTGAGCGGAGGAATAAGACCTGCTCGGACCTGCATTTTGGGACAAGGAGGCATTAAAGAGGACAGTTTTTTTTTTCCCCTTTTATTCATAAAAACAAATTTGCAACAATTTATTAAAAATTGATACCATGCAATAGGGGTACGAGAAATTCCTCATTTACATTTGATTCTGGCAGTCCCGGTCTAATTTAAAGCATTTGTGCACTAACGTCACTGGAAAATGCCTTCAGGCTGAAGCCTCTTCGGAAATGTATGGTGTGTTTGCTG
Organism: Callorhinus ursinus; assembly: GCF_003265705.2. Taxonomy (NCBI): domain Eukaryota; kingdom Metazoa; phylum Chordata; class Mammalia; order Carnivora; family Otariidae; genus Callorhinus; species Callorhinus ursinus. The sequence goes on along the minus strand of NW_027397086.1, from coordinate 29,511,527 downwards.
CGTATAAAAGAACCGTTAGATAGCTAGAGTCACTTCTGTGGGTCTTGTTATTTGCAGGGAAATTAAAAAAAAATGGGTGAACCTACAGTATCATTAGGACAGAAAATGTACTTCGTGGGTGAACCTAGAAGACTGAGCACGGTCAGGGGTCACAACAGGTTACGGACGCACACACTCACCTCTGACTGTCCAATACTTTTTTGTTTCTGTTTCCTGCTATGCTGGAATAATATTTCTACAGGTATATTTGTGTGTGTGTGTGTGTGTGTATACATTATGTACAATGAATTGTCTCCTTCCCTTGGAAAAATTAATGTGGTCCTTTAAATTAAATCTGGTTTTGGTGAAATCAAGAAAGCAAGTCAATACTGGTAATACACAGTGAGTGACAACACCGATTTGTAGTGCCTAAAACAGACAATGACTTCAATTTGACCTGTGATGTGTTGACATTTTTTTTCTTCCCTAAAAGCTATAGTACCTCCATAACCTCTCTTGGGGGGAGGGGAGGGGAAAGCTATGCTACATGAAATAGGGTGTTTTTGAAATGTTGGCGATGGTAGGATTCCTGTGGGCCCTTTTGTCAAAGTCTGGTGGTGACAGCAGTATATTCCTGACTTCAGTGGTCTGGGAAGAGATTATTGCCTGCCTGTTGAAGCTGCCATTAGGTTTCTTTAGGGAGTGAGCGACCGCTCAGTTGTGCAGACGTCCTGGACGCTCTCCTTCAGGCCTTTCTTTAGCAAAGAATGAACCTGTCTAGGAATGTCACAAAAGTCGTCGGGAGCCTCTCTCCACCAGGTTATCTTGGTAGAGGGCTGTGCTAGGAGCTTCTCTGAGCCAAACCCCTGGCGGTTGTGAGGACCGAAGGTCATGGTCATCCTGATTCCTCACGGGTCAGGGCTGCTTCACGGTTTGGTACGAAGCTTTCCTGGACAAGATCAAGTTTTGATCCTCAGAGTGACCCTGTGAGGTAGGCAGGACGGGGGTTATTTTCAACCCCAATTTGTTGGGGAGGGGAAACCGAGGCTCAGAGAGACACTAGTGATTTTCCCAAGGTCATGGAGGGAGTCAGCCATGGAGTGAGGACTTGAGCCCAGGTTCGTCTGTCTCCCAGGCCAGTGCTCTCTGGGGTTCGGTTGAGAAGGAAGAGTGATCTTATGAATGAGAACCAGTGTGTTGACTGTGACCCCCAAGGGCGAGCTCCCTGGCTTATCCGGATGGAAGGCCACCTTCGGGAAGCCAAGGAGAGCCCTCGGCTAGCAACTCTCTCCCTACGACTACAGGGATGTCTTCTAGCAGAATGCCCAATTCACTTTGGTCAGAAACAAAGTCAGTGGGAAAAAAAACCAACCCCAGCCAGCCCTTGGGCCCTGATGAGAGGTTAAAGTGCACAGTCTTTCTTTAGCGTGTTTGCTGGGAACAGACATTCCATGATTAGCTCGGGTGGTCCCCCTGATTACTGGAACACCTGATACAAACACAAGGACATGGCCAATGTGGTGGGTGCATGACCGACTGTCGGTGAATGCTGCAGAGTGGGTCTGCAGTGACGTGCCCTAAATCCCCATGGTCCGGAACGGGTGTTATTGTGTTAATGTGTGGCATTTATCAGAGAGTAAGGTCCCACCGGGAGGCATGGGAGGCATGGGAGTCAGCCTGCTCCCGTACCCCAGCCCTCGGGCCACCTGGCTGCCCTGCAGACTCCCTGTTCCAGGAAGGCTGGGGGCCTGGCTGCCCTGCCCACCTCCTTCCCCAGTGGGCAGAGGGGCTGGCCTTGGCGGGGGAGGGACACAGCCAGGGATGTGTGTGCAGAGGCAGAGGCGGTTTCTCCAGAAGCCCCTCGCCTCTTCTCAAGGCTGCTCAGGGACACTCGGTGACTTCTAGCTGGAGTTCTAGTGATTCTCTCCTTGTCTAGGATTTGTTTTGTTTTTTGTTTTTTTTGCAAAGTTTCAAATATCCCAGCTCTTCCTTCTTTGCAGACATCGAGGAAGAAGTCATTTCCATTCCTCTTCTTTGTGAAAGAATAAAAACTTCACAAATAAGGCGCGAGGTCAGGTGCCAAGTGCCCCCATCCTGTCCACGTGAGTGCCACCGAGCAGCCCCACAAGGCCAGCCGTGGCGCCTAGGGGCTCCGCAGCCAGAGCTGACAGTGTTCCCGTGGCCTCTGCTCCGTGAGGTTCGGTCATGGGGGAGGCCCCGGCCCCAGGCCTCCCACCCCTACAGGCCAGAGACCATAACTCGGAAGGAGGGTGGCACGTGTCTGTGGCGGGGGCTGGCGGTGGGGCTGACGCAGGGGCTGACGCAGCTGGCATCCACGCCTCCGATGGATGGCAGGTAGGCGTGGTGGAGGATGGGGAGCTGGAGGGACAGCCGGCGCTGGATGCTGTAGCACGGGGAGGGAGAGAAAGAGAGAAAGAGAAAGAGAAAGAGAGAGAGAGAGAGAGGAAGGGAGGGAGGGCGAGGGAGGGAGGGGGCGAGAGGAGTTTTAGTGAAGGCTACCTGGATGCTCACCAGAACGTTCCTGGGACTCGCTTTGGCTAAGAACCTGATGGTGGGAGAACAGTTATCCCGAATTCCAAGATCTGTCCATCCCAACATCTAACCATTCACCCACCTAGCAGGTATTTAATGCGGACCTACACCTGCCAATGACTGCCCTGGGAATAACCAGGGAGATGGACCAAGCAAAGGGGCCGCAGTCTTCCTGAGCGAGAGTGCGGCCATTCCTAAGCACAGGTTTTGCTCATCTCACAGGGCTTTCCTGCTGATACAGACAGTTCTCACTCTACTCTCGAGAGCCTCCAAATGGACTGAGAGGCTTCTCGCTGCTCTGGCCTTCCACATTGGCCCCTCTGCCCCTGCCTCGCCCAGGACCTCAGCCCTTCTTGCTGGGCTGATTCCAACAGAAATTCCTTCCTGGTCTTTCAGCTTCTTTGGTGACTAGTGTTATCTTTCCAACTCTGGGGCGGTACATGCAGGGCTGCCTAAGATCTTTTGCCTAATTCTCCAGGTGAAACTCTTACGCACTCTCCACCCAAACCCTACCCTCAGGCGGCTAGTTTTCCCTAACTCACTGCTAAGGGCAACTCTTCCTTGCCTTTGCACATGCTCTTCCCCCAGCCTGGAATACTCTCTCTGTTTCCCCTTCACTACCCAGTTTAAACTCCTCAGAGAGTGGGCTCCATCGTCCTCTGAGCTCCCAGAGTTCTGGGTAAATTCCAGAAGCACAGCCAGAAAAGCCCCGAGGCGGGACGGAGGCAGGAGTGATGGGTGATTCCTGGCAGTGTGTGTGGGGGGCTGTGCTCTGCCCACCTGCATCTTGTGTGGTTCTCTCTTGTACCTGGGAAGCTGCGTTCTCGGTATCCTTAGGCCTCCTGTGTCCTCAGTGCCTGACCGGTCAGGTGAGGCCCTGCCCCCTACCCCCAGATCTTCACAAAAACCCAGTAGGTAAAAGAAGTATTGCTAGTCCCACTATAATGACTAGGGAAGGGTACAGAGTTTAAGTAACTTGCTAATGGAAACAAAGCCAGAACTGGGGAAGGTGCGTCTCCTGCTTCTTCTGGGGAACCACAGTGCTTTGTGAGGGAGGCAAATCAACTCACAGGGGTCACCTCATCCCAACAGGTATGCCCCTGGTGTGTATGCATGGCACTGAAGGATCCCAAGATGGATGGGGACAGATGCAATGCCGCCCCCCTCCCCCAGAGGACCTGTGCCTTGGAGAGTTTCTACCAAGGACACCTCACAGGTGCTCATGAGGTCAGCGTGTTGGAGCTCTCCTTTTGAAACTCAGGTTGAACCTGTGTGTGTAACCTGAGCTCTGATCGACTCCTTAACGCAAGAGGGTGCTGGCAAAGAGTCCAGGTAAAGGGAGGCTGGAGAATAAACCCTAACCTGGGAAGGGCTATGGGCCTGGGCCAGGTGGACATCTGTCTGTGGTTCTCAGAGCTGTGGTATTTTGCTGTCTGATAGTGGGGTCCTGTTTACACTGTCATTCATTTAATAGACGTTTGCCAAAAACCTATCAGTGCCAGAGCCTGCATTCAGTCCAAGGGACATGGGAGGGGCTCACCCCTTATCCTCAAGGTGCTTACACTCTAGCAGAGGGTACTCATAAGCAAACCACTGACGACTGCCATACAACCATAATAATTATTCTGGAGTGTAAGCCAATGAAGGCTTGGAGCTAACTGGGGTGAGAAGCTATTGGCTCTGACACTAAATGGCCCCAAATTACACTATAGTTGGTGATTTGGTTGTCTTTGCTGCTTGTCGCTTCCCAGGGAGCAAGTTTCAGTGTTGACATTTCTTTTCTTTCCTTTTTTTTTTTTTTAAGATTTAAGAGAGCAAGAGGGGCAGAGGCAAAGGGAGAGAGAGAATCCCAACACAGGGCTTGATCCCATGACCCTGAGATCATGACCTGAGCTGAAATCAAGAGTTGGACGCTTAACCGACGGAGCCACACGTGTTGGCATTTCTGATCTCTGCTTCCAAGCTGCTATAAGCAAGGAAGAACTAACAATTGCCAGTGGGAACACAGCTAACAGAGCTTAGATGTCACCTTCTCACTGAATCGCCTCTGATCGCTCTATTTTTTTTTTAAAGGTATTTTTGGGAATCAAGTCTTTTTTTTTTTTTAAGATTTTATTTATTTATTTGACAGAGAGAGCGAGCGAGAGAGGGAACACAAGCAGGGGGAGTGGGAGAGGGAGAAGAAGACTCCCTGTGGAGCAGGGAGCCCGATGCGGGGCTCAATCCCAGGACCCTGGGATCATGACCTGAGCCGAAGGCAGACACCTAACGACTGAGCCACCCAGGCGCCCCTCTGATCACTCTATTTAAGGTTATAATCCCTCACCCCTTGCCCTGCTTTATTTTTCTCTGAAGCACCTAGGATGTAATACACTAGATTTTGCTTTTTTAAATGAAGTTCTTGTGTCACCGGATAGAATATAAGCTCTGTGAAGGAAGGGATTTTTGTCTGTTTTTTTCACTTCCTTGTCTGACACACAGTAGGTGTCAGTGAATAGTTGTGGAATGGTTAAATTTTATATATAATGAAGGCACTGTGCCTCAGATGGTAGACAGACCTGGGTTCAAATCCTATCTCCTGCACTTAGAAACTGGGGGAGCATCGACAAGTCACCTGCTCTTTCTGAATATTCGTTTTCTCATCTGTAAAATGAACCTTGTAATTTGACCTGTATCATGGGGTTGCAGTGGGGTTCAAATAAAATAACACACGCGAAAATGCGGTACAGATCGAAATTGCTGTGCAGGAGTGACATGCTCTTCCGCAATACTCAAGGAGAGAGTACTTACTGTTCTGGGGAGTTTATATCTTCTATAGGATCTTTGCATGTTCGAGAGGGCTCTGTTGTGTTCCACTGTAGCTGGGGATTTTGATCGAGGTGATTTTTTAAAATGGCCTTTCCCCCATCTGAATGCAAAACAACAAGATCACAACACATTCTGTTAACTTCATTAAAAAAAAAAAAAATGCAGTCTTTCTAGGATGCTGCCCAAGGAGAGAGAATGCAAAAGAGCCTATTATCCCTCCAGAGCTGCAGTTTCTGCAGTAGCTCTCTAGGGCCGAAGGCAGTGAACCCAAAAGCTTCCACCCAAGGATGGAAATGGCATCCTGGGGATTTCCTTTCTCCAAGAAAAAAAAGGGGGGGGCGGAAATCCAGTCAACCAATGTAGGTAACATAACTTGGAAATGGAAAGTTCTAACATAAAGGCAAGTTTCACTGGTGCACAGGGATGTAATGACAAAGGAAATAACCCTCCAAGGTAAAAAATATATATCCCTAAGACTGCCAAAGACAGAAAAGAGTAGTAATAGTGAACTGCTGGTGGGAGTATAAATTGGCATAATCTTTCTGGGGGGTCACTGTCAATAGGCATCAAACCCTAAAAAAAGAGTGCTCATCTTCTACCCAGAATTTTTCACTTCTGGGCATTATCCTAAGGAAATAATGAAGGGTGTGTGTGAAATTATACACAAGATGTTCAAATCAGCATTGTTTATAATATAAAAAAGTTGGGACTAATCTGATTTTTCCAGTAATAATGGATTAGTTACATACTCATGTATGTATGGGGGCTCCATTCAAAGATATACTGTGTAGCTACAAAATGTGATGATGTGGATGCTTTTTCAACTCTCTAAGCTTCAGAACCATCTAAGGAGATTTAAAGAAATATTAAATATAAAAACCCGGCCCCCACCTGAGGGATCTGCAGGAGCATTGCTGTTTAGTTGTTTTTCTACAGTGGGTAACTTCGTCAATGTCATTTTGCCCCCATGTGAGTACAGTGGATCCTCTTTATTCATGGATTCTGTATTTGTGAACTTGCCTACTCGCTAAAATTTATTTGTAACCCCAAATCAATACTGCTAATGCTTTCAGGGTCATTTGCTGACACACAGTGTTGAAAAATTAACATTGACCTCATGGTCAGCAACCGCACTGTAACGCATGCCGGAACGAAGCCCATCTAACCCATGTTTTTATTTAAAGATTTTATTTAGTTGACGAGAGAGACACAGCGGAAGAGGGAACACAAGCAGGGGGAGTGGGAGAGGGAGAAGCAGGCCTCCCGCTGAGCAGGGAGTCCGATGCGGGGCTCGATCCCAGGACCCCAGGATCATGACCTGAGCCGAAGGCAGACGCTTAACGACTGAGGCACTCAGGCGCCCCTAACCCGTGTATTTTCTCTGTCGGGCACATCACAGCCTTCTCGCACTTAGGCATGCGTTATAGTGCTGTTGACCATGAGGTCAATGTTAATGAATCAACACTATATGTTAAATAAGACGTCTGCAAGCAGAAACACACATACAACAAAGTTATGTATTGATTGACCAAAATGTCAACCCAAGAGAGCCTCGCAGGAACCAAACCCTGTATTCCCCCCAGGAGCAGTGGTTCGGTAGTCACTAATTAATTCATGATTCACAGCAACTTTATCAAACACAATCACCATGAATAATGAGAGCTGACTGCATATTCTTAGGATAAATTCCAAAAGTGGAACTGCTGGGTCTGAACAATTTCTATTTCAACCAGCAAAGTTTGAGAATGCCCATTCCCCCAACTGTGTCCTCAAATTCTCTGTAACTTTTTGGTCTGTCTTTGCCAGTCTCATTGGTGAAAATGTTATCTCACTAAAGATTTCATCTGCATTTTAAAAAAAGTTTTTATTTATTTATTTGAGAGAGAGAGAGAGAGAGAATGAGTGGTGGGGAGGGGGAGGGCCAGCGGGAGAGGGAGGGCGAGAGGGGGAAGCAGGCTTCCCGCTGAGCAGGGAGCCCCACCTGAGGCTCGATTCCAGGGACCCTGAGGTCATGACCTGAGCCGAAGGCAGAGGCTTAGCTTAACCAACTGAGCCACCCAGGTGCCCCTCATCTACAGTCTTTTAGTAAAGAGTGAGCTTGAGCATATTTTCATAAACATAGGAACCTCTTGCACTTCCTTCCGTGAGAACTCTCCTTTGCCCATTTTTCTTCTGTGTTGTTGGTCTTTTTAATTAATTTGCATATAATTATATATGTCATATAAATTATATAAAATTTCTCCTTATACGTAAGAAAATAAGCTCATTACCTGAGTTACAATATTTTTTGGCTTGGTTTGTTGGATTTTTTGACTAATGATGGCTTTGTGTTGTTAAAAAATTTTTTTATAGTTAAATTTATCAACCTTTTCTTTTGTGGTTTCTGTGTTTTGCATCAAGCTGAGAGAGGCTTTCCTCTCTGGATTATATATATATATATATATATAAAAATGCTCCTGTACTTTCTGTGCTTTCTTTTAGTTCTCCCATGGTTTCACTTTCTACATTTAAATCTTTTATCCATCTGGACTTTATTTTTGTGTAAGGTGTGACATAGGGATTTAACTTTATCCTTTTCCAGATGGCTATACACTTATCCCCATTAAATGTATTGAATAATTCATTTCCCTCCACTAATTTGAAATGTCCATCTTTACCAGATACTAATATTTCTGTGAATAATTTCTATTCTTTCAATTTACTTATTACTTATCTCAATTCAAACTTTTTTTGCAATCAACCTATATAGTAAGAATTTTATAATTTGCTTTTATAATAAGAATACTTATGACTTCTGTAATAAGAAGAAACTATAAAAAACTAAAGATTTTTCATTGATTTAAAAAATAATTTTATAGCAAATTAATGAACAAATGCTGACAAAATGCAAACAGAGAAGTATATTAAATGTCAAAGGAATCCTTTCTGCACGTACTGTTCCTTTTCACACAGGTGGATACTGTTAATTTGGTGTTTGTTCTTCCAAACCTTTAAAAAAATGCACTTAACACAATGCACACACAGACGTGTGCATGTGTGTGTACACTTATGTATATCATAATGCTAGCCTTCATCTTGTTATTTTCACTTGGAGAGCTCTCCATATTTACACAGATAGATCCATCCCATTTTTTTTTTAAGATTTTATTTCTTTATTTGACAGAGAGATAGAGAGCACAAGTAGGCAGAGAGGCAGGCAAAGGGAGAGGGAGAAGCAGACTCTCCACTGAGCAGGGAGCCCGACGTGGGGCTCAATCCCAGGACCCTGGGATCATGACCTGAGCTGAAGGCAGCCGCTTAACCGACTGAACCACCCAGGCGCCCCTGATCCATCCCATTTTCTAATAGCTGTATTATGTGCCTTATTTGATTGTGTCATAATGAATGAAACTGCCCTATACGATGAACATTAATTCCAGTTTTTCTCCCCTACAAATAACGTGGTGATGAGCACCACGTGTATACGTCTTCGCCCACGTGGGAGTACTTCCCAGGGGCAAGATCTTGCTAGTGGAGTTGTTAATTAAGAGGTTTAACATCGAGGGGCGCCTGGGTGGCTCAGATGGTTAGGCGTCTGCCTTCGGCTCGGGTCGTGATCTCGGGGTCCTGGGGTCGAGCCCCGCATTGAGCTCCCTGCTCAGCAGAGTCTGTTTCTCCCTCTGCTTGTGCTCTCTCTCTCTCAAAATGAATAAATAAAATCTTTAAAAAAACAAAGAGGTTTAACATCTAACATATGGATATGCCCGACTGACTTCCAGAACATTGCAGGAGAATGCCTATTTCTACACACTCTTAACAACACCGGTGATCTTGGAAAATTTTGCTGAAATGTAGGCAAAAACTGGATTGTGTTATTTTGGCTAGCATTTCCCAAGTGGTTGGTGAGATAGAGTGTCATGTCATAGCTTACTGACCATTCCTTTCCCATACATCGAGAAGGCACATTTGAAACCGTGAAATGTCACTGGAAGAAGTAAGGTAAACTCTTCACTAAGAACACTGTGCCCCCAATCAGAACCCCGGGACTGCTGGCCATGTCATGTACGTGCGCCACTGGAACCCAAGAGACCGAGGGACAGAAGCCCTGGCTCTAGGCAGGGTAGGACTCCAAATGGAGCCCGAACTGTGGATGCCAGGTGCTCCAGCTCTGCCTGTGTGGCTTCAGGTTAGCCCCACCCCCTCTCTGAGCCTCAGTTTCTTCCTCTGTAAAGTGGAAGATGGCCAGCTGCTGTCTGATACCAGGTCCCCACGTTCCAGGGACCCCGCCTCCTCCTACCTGTGCTCTCAGTGAAGTTCCCAAGGTTGAGGATGTCGTTGAGTTCTTGGTAGTGGTTCTGTTTAATGTAGGTGGTCTTTTCTGGTGTATCCTGCAGCTGCATAGTGACCTCTTCCAAGTCTTTATCCAGCTAGAAGGCAAAGGCTCCAGCTGAGTTAGAGCCCCGGGCCCAGCCCCTTCAGCCCAGCTCACAGGGTCATGGGACTGGGCCTCGGGCGGGCTTCGAGAGGGCGCCCAGAGCCAGAGAGGCTGCTGCCTGCTGGGGAAGAGCTGCGGAGGGCCCCTGCTGGCTGTCAGTGCAGGAGGGGCCGGGAGAGGAGGGGCCTGGTCGCCGTAGTGATGTGTTCAGAGCAGGCTGGCGCCTTGACAGAGCAGCTGGGCTAGCCTGAGCAGGCAGGGCGGGAGAGTGCCAGGGTGCAGGCTCTGAAGTTGGACAGGCCTAGGGGCAAACCCAGGGCTGCCCCTTACTGTCTGTGTACTGGCTTGTGAGACTTGAGTCTCAACGCCTTCATCTGTAGAGTGTGGTAACAACAGTACCTACCTTTGTGGTTATTGTGGAAATTAAAGGAGGCAAAGCACTGAAAGCTTAGCCCAATCTTTGACACATCGTAAGAGTAACCTGCTACTATAGTAAAAGTACTATAATTATTGTTATTGATACCTAGCAGGACCCTTGCAGGGGAGGACAGATCTGTGGGCTGGTCAGCTGTGAGCCTCACATGGACACCGAAGCTTAGCACAGTAGGGGCTCCTCTAGAGGATGGACTGCAGCTGCCTTCAGTTATAGAAAAGTCAGGTGCAGGCCCTGGGGCAGTTTAGCCCTTGAGAAGCCTGGTGCGTGTGTGTGTTGGGGAAGGGGTGGTAACTGGGAAAGGCAGTGGACATTCTACTATAGCATAAGGGAGAGGAAGTTATAAACTGTAAAGTGTTGTTCTGATGTCAAGAGCACAGCCATTAATTTTTAAATACATTTTCACGTGGAGGAGGAGAGAGATACCTTTTTCTGTGTGACTCAAACAGCAGGGCTAGGAGCAAAGGAGGCCAGATTGTGACTCGATTCCAGGAAAAACCACCCAGCATTTTAGGGATTTTGACAATGACTTCGGTTTCAGGTTTCCTGAAGTGAGTGAACTCTTTTTTGCTGGAGTGTGCAAGTAAAAGTCAAATGTCAAGTCATGGTCGTTCTAGTCAGAGAGAGGTCTGAGATTAAAACGGAATCAACAATGGGCTTTGAGGGACAGAAACCTTTTCTACTTTGCTCTGGTGACCAGTGGGGGGCTATCCCATCCTAAGGCAATCAGGCTTAGATGCACAGACAACTGTGTAGTAGATCTTTGTGACAGACTAATGTGAGTTCCCCCAAAAGGCTACTGGAATCTAGCAAATACAAATATGGAATGTCCAGTCCCATCTGAATTTCAGATAACGATGAATTTTTTTTTTTTTTTTTTTTTTTTTTAGTGCAAGTAGATCCCAAATACTGTATGGGCCCTCCTTATACTAAAAGTATGCTTGATTGCCTGAAATTCAAATTTCACTGGGGCACCCTGTATCTACTCCGGCAACCCTGTATCTCACTTCTTCCTCACGGTTCAACAGTAGAGAGCACATTTCCCAGCCTACCTTGTGTCTAAGTGTGATCATGCAAGTTCTTGCCAAGGTGACTGGAGCAGACCCAAAAGGTGCACAATTTTTTTTAATCACTTGCTCATCCCTTGTGTGGACTTCCTCTTCCCCTCCTGTGACTGAGAATAGGACATGCCTTCCCCCCCAGCTTTAACTGTCCTGGTGAGGAGTGCACCTTTCCTGGTGAGGAGTGCACCTTGGGGAGGGGCAGACCGCGGGAGTGAATGAGCCTCATCCAGTCATGGCCATGGAGGCAGAGCTGCTGGCCAGCCAGGACCCAACTCCTCAGGACCATTAGGTGAGAGAGAAATATTTTCTTTGGGCCACTTCATTTTGGGCCCTCTTTGTTACAGCAACTTAGCAAGTTATCCTGACTAACACGCTCGCCTTTGTTTCTTCCCCATTCCACTCGTCAAATGAGGGTTTCTCTGGGAAACATGCAGCCTGCAGATCATGGGCCAGTCACACCCCTGGACCCAAAGACAGAGGGGAAGAAGGGGAAGGTAATTTGGTCCCCCCTCCCAGGTGTAGAAAGCCCAGAATTGGAGGTCTGGCTTAGAGAAATCTAGTTATGGCCTCTCTGGAATGCTGAAGAACCAGTCAAGGACCCTCAAGACAACAGTGAGGTCTCAGCAAACTCTCTTGCCTGAAAGTTTCTCTTCACTCCCTCCTGTCCTGCTGTACATCATATGGGTGAGGGTGGTTGTTGGGTTGGGAGAGCGAAAAATCAAAGGTGGGGGGGGTCTCCACACACTTAAGAAGCTCCTATAATCTGGGAGCTCACAAATCTCCAAGAACTTTCTTTCTGAGGATGTCTGGAATTGGGGCATGTCTGGCCTCCATGAGCCTGGGCCAGGTGAGCGAATTCCGACGAACTGCCTCTGTCTAGTTTATGTCCCTGCTGGTTCTCTCAGCTGTAACCCCAGCACATGGGACGGCACAGCCTGATGCAGGGGATGTCCCGGGGTGGGGGGTCCAGGTTGGGAGCGGCAGCCCTGAGAAGTCCTGCCCTGAGGTAGACGGATGCAACTGGGAGGCTGGGGCCCTGGCTGCCGGTACTGGGGGAGCTACCTCGGTGATCTTCATTCGTAGGCGATGGTTTTCAGACTGCAGGCCCTCCAGGCGGGACGTGCTTGCTTGGTTCACGCTGGTGACTGAGGTGGACGTTTTAGAATCTTCCTTCTTCTGATTCTGAGTGAACTGGAATCGCCTGTTCTGGGTTGCTGCATCTGGGTTTGTTCTCAGAGTGATGAGCTGAAAGGACAAGGTACGGCTGAAAAGAGAAGCGCGGGGTCCTCCCCCTACAATCTCCCTCCACTCCACCACAGCAGGTCCTGTGCTGGAGGCAGCACGGACCCAGGCTGGGAGCCCGGAGCCCTGGGCTCAGGCTTGTCTCTGCCACTGACCTTGGGTAGGCCCCTCCCCGCCGTGCTGAGTCTCAGTTTCCTTCTTCATCAGCAGAAGTCTGGTCTCCTGATCCTGACTCCACCTGTATCCCAACCACCCCTCGGAGCCCACCGGCACCCCTTGGGCCTGATTCCAGTTAAGCCTCACTCTGCCTTGGGCCTCATTCCACATGGAAAATAACCCCGAGATGACAATGGAAGACAATGGATGGAGATAAGGGAAGGCTTCTGCTTCTTGGAACCATTGGTGAGTGTTGAGGACAGACTTGTGACTAGCTCCGTCATGGACAAAAGCATTGCTGTAGAAGAGAAAAGACGGCTTACCTGATCCTCATCTCAACTCATTTATTCAAGAAACAGTCCTGGTCTGAGGCAGGCTCTGGGCCTGGACTGGAGAGCAGGGACTGGGTGAGGCAGGGCCCCTGTCCGCCAGGACCCCACGGTCCAGAGCCCAGAAGTACCGAGGGCGAGGCTGGGCTGTGGGTGCTGTGGGCCTGGGCTGGGCTCTGTGGAGGGCCCAAAGGATGGTGAGGGAAGGGAATTCTAGGAGGGAAGAAGGGGCATATGGAAAGCAGGGGGGCCTGGGGCTCAGGGCGCTTATGGAGAAGGGCAGTCTGGATGGTGGGCAGGGTTCTTTGGGGAGACTGGAGGAGACTCAAGGGTCCTAAAAGGCAGCCTGGTATCGGGGGCTTGATTCTAAAGCCAGGAAGGCAATGAGGAGCTCTTGAGGGTGACCGAGAAGAGTGACAGGGTCAGGGCTGGGCTTGGAGGCATCTGGCATCTTTGACCGGAATGAGAGAATGTCAGAGTGCAGGCAGAGAGGTCTTGGCATTGGCCTGGAGCCTGGGCACGCGCTGACAAGCAGAGAAGGCAGGCATAGAGGGTAGCAGTGCTCCAGGGAAGTCACCGCTTGGCGACTCACTGCATGGAGGTGCTATGGGCCGTCTGTTTAGGGCACAGTGGACCCCGACTGATCTCTCATCCCCCCATACTCCAAGGCACACCCTACCCCACTCAGGCCAATAATTCCTCCCACCTTCTCTATTTCCCATTCTTCTCTGATGCTGAGACCAGCCTACTGCAGGGGCTCCCGAGATGCCCAGGCCTCTGGTTCACCTGCCCGCTGCTGGGAAGGATAAGGTTTGAAAAACACCCTCTCAGGCTGGTCTTGAAGGTCAGGACTTCAGATGAATGGAAAGTGTAAGTGGCTGTTAAAAGTGGTTATTTATTCCTTTTTACCCACTAATGCTAGTTCTGAGGCTCCATCTGAAGGGTGTAGCCAGAAATGGGGATCATGTGTTATGTAGAGAAAAGAAGTTCATTTATAATATAAAAAATCTGGAAACGACTGTAATGCTCATCAATAAGGGAACTGAGCAGAAAAGAAAACACGGACCATCCCCTGCCAGTGGTGGTCATGACTGAGAAACACAAAGGAGAAATTCACAGTGAAAGAGGCAAACTACAAAACGACATGTGAGCTCTAATCACAGCTGTGACCGAGAAGGCACCACTGCCTAACCATTTAAAAAGGACTGTGGGGTAGGGGGGCGCCTGGGTGGCTCAGTCCTGATTTCGGCTCAGGTCATGATCTCAGGGTCCTGGGATCGAGGCCCGCGTTGGGGCTCTGCGCTCAGTGGGGAGCCTGCTTCTCCCTCTGCTCCTTCCCCTACTCTCTCTCTCTCTCAAGTAAATAAATAAAATCTTAAAAAAAAAAAAAGACGAAGTACATACCTCAAAAATATGTAGTTTTTCGTAAAAAACTAAAACGAAACGTTAACAGTGATCATTTTTGGGTGGTAAGACTCTGAGATTTCTGGAAAATTTGATTTTTACTTGTTTGCATTTTCCAAACTTTCCATGATGTGAACTGTAATCATCCCGAGTAGAGAAAGCATAAAACGGCTAGAAAGCAGAGGAAACCAGCAGTCCCCTGTGCAGGGCCAGAGGCCAGAGGGCAGGACGCAGGGGGTGGAACATACCTTGGGCACGAACACCAGGCAGAGGGTGATGGTGCTGCAGAAGATGATGACCAGGGCAACGATGCAGAACTGCACGTTGGGCTGGTCCCGGGTCAGGAAGGAGACGGCGGCCCCGATGATGCACATGATCCCCACATTGTAGACACTCATCCCGATGTACTTGCTGTCATTGAGGGCAGGGATGCTGACGTTGCGCGTCTCCCAAGCCAAGAAACAACCGAACAACTGAAATGGTGAGCGGAAAGGGGAGGTGGTCATTATCATGGGATGGCACATGCCTGCTGCTCTGAGAAGGGGGGCTGGGGGCTTTGCTGTGGGCCAGGTCTTCTGGATGTCACCCTCAGTCTCCACTGTGGCCCCGGGGGGAGTCCTGCTGAGGAGATGCACACTGGGGGTGTTAACGGCATCTGGTTCTCCTCCGCCCCACTACTGGTTCACGTACAGCAGGCCATGGTAGGAAGGGCAGACATGATCTCGACTACCTCCCCTCCCTCTAGAGAGAGCACGGAGGCCCAGAGAGGAGGAAGGGGCTTGTCCAAGGCCACACTGTCATACAGTGGCAAAAGTGGATTGTGTTTCCAGAACTTCAGTCCAGTGCTTTTTACTACTAAATAAGGCAGAGCCCCTGTGTCTGGGACTTCTATTTTCTCTCAATGCACAAAGTCACTCAGAATAGAGACTACATACCCTAACTGTCCTTGAATCTGGCTGTGGTGTATGAGTAGGTTCAGGACAGTGCCAGGTAGGTGGAAGTGGTGTGTACAAGTTCTGGAAAGTATGTATAAAGGGAAACGGTGTTCCTTTCCCTCCTTCCTAGTAGAAGGAGTGGAGTGTGACGGGTGGAGCTTGAGCAGCCATCTTAGACCAAAAAGTCATCTGAGTCTACAATGTGGGAGCTGTATGGTGAAGACGGGGGGAGCCACGAGATCCAAGGAGCTGAGATTCTGGGAGCCCCCACCAGCCCTAGATTGCTCATCTGAGAAGGAATTTAACCACCTCTTTAACCATTACTGTTTTGGGTTTTCTGTCACTTGTAGCTCTACTCCTAACTGATACATCTCCCCAACAGAAATGGACAAGGTAGAGGTCCAATGTGATCTGAAGCAGGGTATGGAGGGTTTAGCCTTCATGGGTGGTCTAAGGGGAGGGCCTGTTGAGGAGGAAGTACAGATGGAATGCCAGGCAGAACGGTGGTGTGGGTGGGTGGGGGAGGAGCTGACCAGGACCGCTGAGCATGCAGGGCCATCGGCTGCAGTCCAGCCCTTCCAGAACGTCTTTCCTCAAAGGCCCCTCTTCCTCTGACCTCACCACTGCAGCTCAGGGCATCCAAAACTGCATGAGCCATTTAATATCACACTGAGGGCTTCTGTTTTCAGGTTTGACTTCGTAGGGTAGCACGATGCCCTGTGCTAGAAGGGTGGCTGGCACAAGGCTGGAGGATCTGGAATCTTTGGGCAAGTCACTTTGCCTCTCGGGGCCTCAGTTTCATCGTCTGTAGAATAGGGATAATAATAACACCATTTCACAGGGTTTGTATCCAGATGAAATGGGAAGATGGCTCTGAAAGCATTTTGTAAACCAAAGTGCCTGGACAAGAGTTGGCTAAAAGTTATTTTGTGAAATGGTATTATATATACAACCACGGTTGCTTTCCTCTCCTTTTCTCTAAGTGTATTATCTCACAGACAGATTTATTACTATTAAAAAAATTTTTTTTAAGATTTCTTTAAGTGATCTCTACACTCAATGTGGGGTCCAAACCTACAACCCCAAGATCAAGAGTTGCACGCTCCACTGACAGAGCCAGCCAGGTGCTCCAGACTGATTTATTTTTTAAAGATATCTTTTAAAATGGGGAGCCAGAAGCCCAGGAAGCAGATACCTAAGAAGAGAAAGAGTCCAGTGGCTGTTGAAAGCCTGCTTTGTGCTGGTTTCTTCGTGTGTGGTCCCTTCAGTCCCATAGTGGGGGCTGTGCTGGCCGGACCTGGCCGTCCATGTCTTCCAGGGGAAGCGGCAGAGGTTGGTCCTGCCCAGGGGCCGGTCCTGCCCAGGGGCCCACACCAAACCATCACGAGAGTCTCTACCCATTGGAAAATGTGGGCAAGTCTGGGGACCTGGTGGTTGGCTGCCAATCTCTGAAGCGTGTCAGAAGGAAACGGACAGCAACTCGTTCTTAGGCCTTCAAGGAGTAGAATGAGGGTTCATGGGCACAAGGTACATCGAGGCAGATTTTAGCTGAGGATAAGGAAGAACCTTCTAGAAAAGCAACCCAATTATAGTGGGTTGAACGGTGGCCCTAAAAGATAATGTCCATATCTGAATCCACGGGGACTGCATATTTGGAGAAAGGGTCTTTGCAGATATAACTAAGGGTCCTGAGACAAGATCAGCCTGTATTATCCAGGTGGGCCCTAAATCAAAGGACAAGTGTCCTTATAAGAGACCCACAGAGAAGAGACGTGGAGAGGAGAAATGGCCATGTGAAGACGGAGGTGGAGATTGGAGCGATGTGGCCACAAGCCAAGGAATGCCTGGAGCCATCAGCCGCCGTGGAGAAGCAAGAAGGCATTCTCCCTAGAGCCTTTGAAGTGGGCACAGCTCAGCCTTGGTTTTCAACTCCTGGCCTCCAGAACTGTGAGAGAATAAAAGTGTGTTGTTTCAAGCCCATCTGTGTTTACCAGTTTGTGGAGATTTCTTCCTGCAGCCACAGGACTCTAATACACCATCCATGGGTGACACAGGCCACTCTGAGGTGGGTGAGCTCCCCATCTCTGGAGGTATGGCAGCGATGAGTGATGGAATGCTTGTCGGGGATGCTCAGCGGGGGCTGGAAGTGCTGAAACTCTGACAGGGGAGTGGGCCTACAGGGCTAGGCATACTCTCTCCAGCCCTGAAATTCTGTGGTTTCAGAGTGGGAGGCACTAGGAGCTAGAATTTTAGTCACAAGCCCTAAGGGCCAGGAGGGTGGAGGACAATTCCCTATGCACACTGGGAACAGTAAGGCACTTGTGCTGCCAGATTCAGCTTTTACTGACACCATCTGGCTGAAGGTATTAGCCCCACTGGAAGAGATATGGTCATCTCCAACCACTTTTGCAAGTAGGTGCAGAAGATAACGGATGGTCAAAACATTACAGATGAACACAGCTTAAAGAGTCAATCGGATTCCCCATAATCTAATTTCACAGTCTCAGATCAGGGAGCATGGAGCAGGAGGGGTCCCGGAGAGTCTGGTTTCACCCTCTTTATTCAGCAAGGGCTGGGGGCCTCAAGTCATGGGTACCGCTTGCTTCCTGTGAAGGGAGCGCCTTCCTTCCTAGGGGGCGCCACCACATGGGTGGCCACTGCTCTGTTGTACAAAATCCTTCTCTACTGTGGACTTGAAAGCTGCCCTCTGGCAACTTTGCCCACTGATGACGGATCTGCCTTCGGGTCTATGCCACCTGTCTCTGATAGCTCTGGTGACCATGTCTCCTGAGTGCCCTTCTCCAAGCCCAGGGCCACTGGCCAGTCCTCAAAGTCCCATTTCCACTCTGGGTACCTCCTGTGGACCCCTTCAGGGTCATTACCTTGTGGGGCCCAGATTGCAGCCCACTGGTCCTCATAGAATCCCTATGGAAACTAGTCTCAACTAGTATAAAGTGGGGGACAATCTCTGCCTAGAGTCCCCTAACACATGCCCTTCTGGTGTGGCCCCTCAGAAAGAGTTCTCCGAAGCAGCACAAGGTAAGGATGCTTTTGAGCAGTACAAGAAATCTCTCTTTCTCTGACCTTTGGAGAAGGCTTCATTCTTGGCCTCTAAGTGGAGGCTACACAGAAGCGAATGGTGGCTCAGCTTGACTGGGGCAAGAACTGAGGAGGGAATGGGGGCTGGTTTCCTGTTCCTGGAGGGATTTCAGTGGAGGCACGGTTTGCACAGGATTGGAGAGAAGATTCAGGGGTCAACGTGGGATAAGGTGGGGTGTGGCTGCCCTTTCAAGTCCTTCCAGACGTGGGGGGTGGGCTTGGTATCTGACCTTTGGTTCTAACAGATGGGTGGAATGGGAAGAGTACTGGGTTCGGAGGTTAGAGGTTACCAGTGCCCTTTAACCTTTCTGAGCCTGACTTCTATAAGACGAGGATGATTCCACTCGCCTCCCACAGATTTTGAGAGAATGCAGTAAAATGTGGGATGTGAACGTGTGCTGGATGTGGACAGACTGCCGCTCTGGGGGCACTATGGTGGCTACCCTGAGGCACACTCATAGGTTTTGGGGTTACTCTGTGGTTAAGCTCTTGAATCTGCCTCTTACTACTGAGTGATCTCGGGCAAACCAAGCCTCAGCATCCTCATCAGTGAAATGGGGCATTATCTGCACCCATCTCAGAGGGTTGTTGTGGGAATCGAGAGAACACGTGGCAGACACGGGGCCTGGCAGTTAGTAAGTGCTTCGTCCTGGGGGCTCTGTTTATTTTTATGTTCACAGAGGCCCCTGGGAGAGAGAGCTCTGACAGAGAAGCGGCCCCCCAACCTCTGCCTTCTTCTCCACACCTACCATGAGAAGCCCCTTGTAGGCATAGACGATGCCAAGCCAGATGGTCATGTGGGTGTTCTCACAGTGCTCCAGGAGAGGGCGGATAGAGATGTCTCGTCCTGCTGGGTCCGGCTGTGCAAAGAGAAAACAGAAACCCAGGGATGGCACTGGGCATCTTTTCATCAGCCAGGGCCCCATCTGATGGCCACTTGCTCTCCCATTAACTACAGCCAGTCCCTTGTCCAGGAGGCCTTTTGGACCCCTCTTCTATGTTCCCACGAGGCTGCTTTCTCTTTGTCGGTCATGATTCAGCCCTGCACTCTAGTTATCTGTGTTATTCATGCCTTTCAAACATGAGTCAGATCTCCTGAGGGTAGAGAGTGGGTCACTTCCTGTGCTTCTAGAACTTAGCATGAGACCTGGTCCAGAGCATACATCTGTAATGTTTGTTGAAAGAATGAAGGTGAGAATAAGGCACAACTTATGTCAAGAGGCCTTCGGGTGTCTCTGGGATTAACTCCAATAACTGCTGACTGAGCCAGCCTTGGGGTCTGCCGAGCTCTTCTAAGGAGACCTTCTTTCCCATCACCCCCAGTGCGGGGAACAATGGCGGCAGCCATGTTTTATTCCACATGACCTATCCTGGGCCAAAGTTGATTGGATAGAGGGTGAGTACTTGACCCACAGCAGCCAATCCAGAGTCTGGTCAGAGACTTACGAGGTTTCCTAGTGTGGTGTTCTGCTCAAAGAGGGATGGTGGAGAGGACCCTACCCAAACATGGTCTCTCTCAGAAATTTGAGCTAGGAAACTCTGGGCAAGAATCAGCCACATGGTGGAAAGAGGAGAAAAACACACCCAGAGAATGAAAAAAAAAAAAAAAGTATATTCTACAATGTCTTTTCTGAACCATTTAAAAGTAAATTGCAGACACCCTGACCTTTCACTCCTAAATATCTAGCAAGTATTTCTTAAGAATGAGGAGATTCTCTTATATAACCACATATACTTACCAAATTGAGGACATTTAACTGATACAGTATCTAATACGCTATCAATTTTCAGATTTTGCCAATTGACTCAATTAATGTCCTTTAAGACAATTGTGGTTTTTCCAAAGCAGGGTCCAATCTGGGACAATGTCCTGCATTTACTTGTCATGTTTTTAGTCTCCTTTAATCTTCGACAATTCCTCAGCCTACTTCGATCTTTTATGTCATGTATATTTCTGAAGAATCTGGTTCAGTTATTTGGTAGAATGTCCTTCAGTTTGGGTTTGTCTGATGTGTTTTCATGATTAGATTTGGGTTATGCATTCATGGTAGGAATCCTATGTAAAGTGATGTTTTTGCTTCTTTGGAGCTTCATCTCAGTGGCACTTGATGGCACTTTGTCCCATTACTGGTGATGTTAACTACGATCATTTGGTTCAGTGATGTCTGCCAGATCTCTCCACTTCAAAGGTACCATTTCCCCCTTGTAATTAATAAATACTCTGTGGGAGATATTTTGAGACTGTGTGAGTGTCCCATTTCCCCACAAATGTCAACTCAGTGGTTTTAGCATCCAGTGATGGTTTCTACCTGAGTCACATTCCTTTGGTGGCCACAAAACGGTGATTTTTTTTTTTTAACCCTATCATTTCATTTAAATACTTGGCACACCACTATAAATATATCTTTCTTTTCTTCCCATTTATTTATGTATATCAGTATGCATTTAGGGCTTCCTTTTTCATTTCCATTACTATCATTCATTTTGATGCTCAAATTTCCCCAGATTTGGCCAGTCGGAAACTCCCACGTGCAGTCTCATGTGTTTTTCCAATACATCCTCATACTTTTTGGGAGCACTTTCCTATGTCTTGGCACAATAAGTACTTCTACTTCTTTGTGCTTTCCTTTCCCCAGCCTCAGATTCAGCCATTTCTCTGAGGAGTCTTGGTTCTTTTTGGTGGAGAATGATATTTAGAAACCAAGATCTGGGCTCTAGATGTGCTCACTGTTCCTAGGGTATCATTACTTCTAGGCCCGCCCTTCCTTTCCTTCCTTCCTTCCTTCCTTCCTTCCTTCCTTCCTTCCTTCCTTCCTTCCTTCCTTCCTCCCTTCCTCCCTCCCTCCCTCCCTCCTTCCTTATCTATCTATCTATCTATCTATCTATCTATCTATCTATCTATCTATCTAATCTACCCATCCATCCAACCATCCATCCATCCATCCATCCATCCAACCATCCATCCATCCATCCATCCATCCATCCATCCATCCATCCATCCATCTATCCATCCAACCATCCAATCATCCATCCATCCATCCAATCATCCATCCAACCATCCATCCATCCATCCATCCATCCATCCATCCATCCATCCATCCAACCATCCATCCATCCAACCATCCATCCATCCATCCATCCATCCATCACCATTCTATGTATCTATCCTTGTCTCTCTACCATCTGTTTATAGATGTAGATAAAATCCTATACCACAGGGTTCTTGCTTCTTCCCATTCCATATTTGCATCTTTCTTCTCTCATAGCGAGATCTCTGGTTTTCCACAATATCAAAATAGTCACTCATTTGCTCAACATTAAAAAGACACAAAATGGTTTTAGAATTTCTACATCCATGCACTACCAATAACAACTTTGCAAAGTCAAGTTGAAGATATATTTGTGAATCTATTTGTCTTTAGAACAGATACCCACTGAGGGTATCTCATCAAAGAACTGCTGGAGGGTTCTTTGTCCCTCCAGGGTGACAGGATGGAGTTGTCCTATAGAGGTCCAAGGTAAAGCCACAGGCCTAAGGGTAAGAGGTAGGCATCCCCAGAGTCACTCACCAGTAAGAAGGGACATTTTGGTAGGATCCAGGGATGTGGAAAGCAGGCCTCAGGTAAGAGGGAATGGGCACCCTATTTCTCTTTGCCCTGCTCTCTCGGCCTGGCCTCTGAGGCAGACAATGGTCTGGGCTCCTGTGATCTGGGGAGTGATGGTGCTTCCACACAGAAGTAGGAAGAGCTGGGGAGGTGGGGTCTGTGCACTTAGGCCATTCTACAACCAGACGATCCAGTTGCATGCTCTCTCAGGCTCGTTTTTCCTTTGGTTGTCCCAAGCCACATAAAGCCTTAGCTCAGCCACTTGGGTTCCATGGTCATTGAGTCCACACATAGGCTCAAGTGGTTCCCTGAGGCCTGTGCTGTGGCAGCAGTGGGCACTAGTGAGAGACAACCCAGGAGAAGGTGATCTCGAGGACCCACAGTCGGAGTTGCCAGACCAGAGATTTCCCGTCCACTGCCATCCACCCAGGAGCTGGGCTGGATTCTAGTAAGGATGACGAGGAGTCTCCTGATGTCTTTTCATTGTTTAATTGAGGAGACGGTGGAAGGAGCTGGCCCGAAGGTCAACAGTGACTTCTAACAGTGAAACCTGGGTTTCCCTAATGCCTGATAACCCAGCAGACATCAGAATGCAGGAGCACAAGCCCATTACAGTCATGCATGAGTAGCAGACTCATTAATGATGATAGTAGCTGTTGTTCTACAATGAAAAGCAATAATTTATGATGGACTCTTAGATTCTCTGTGTATAAAGGACTGATGCTGTCATACACCATTGTTCAATGTTATGAAAAGTCTATTCACGGGAAGCGGAGAGTGGCTGTCGAGCTCTTACATCCCCAGTGACAGAGAGCCCAGCCCCTCCCACTCTTGGTGAGTGGCTGCACAGTTCTTTTACTGAACCATAACCTTCTCCTGTGCGTCCACTCACTGGTCCTTGCCTTTCCTCTGGGGTCCTCAGAATAATCCCGAACTCTCTTCTTGCATCTGCACACCCTTTCTCAGGAGGGAAAGAGCTGCAGTGAAGGTACACATGGCCTCCTGCCACGAGTCAGCCTCGTCCTTCAACCTGCTCAAGTTTACCATCGATCTATAGGGCTGTAATCGAGCTCAACACTCCAGGTGGTGGTGAGTGAGTCTGCCTGTGCCCTTGCTCCACATCTCCTCAGCTTTCTAAACAACTACCTTCCACCGGTGATTTATATGTTCTTTATGGTTGACTTAAGACTCCATTAGGTAGTTTTCCTCCAACTGCGGCTAGCTCTGTCTTCCCCCTTCTGAAGCTGAAGTTGTAGCCAGGTTACCTTTTACCTTGTTAATAGCCCCCCTGCCCATGCTCCCCATCCTGGTATGCTCTGACCCCAATCCTGAAATCCTAATCCCTACATCTGGTCTTTTAGCACCCCCACCCATCTCATTAAGCTTCAGCAGAGGTGGGAGGGCAGCAAAAAATCAAGGGCCAGTCAAGAGTTCAGAGAACTCAGTGTCCGAGGCTGGGCGGAGCTGCCTCTACGCGATCCTCCCACTACACAGGTGCTGATCCAGAAAGAAGCCACAAAAATCTGATCATTAACATCACCCTCACATAACCCCATGTCTGGGCACACTGTACATGGATCAGAGTGGCAGGGGTTGGGGTGGTTTTAGGAGTGATGAGGTTCAGGTACTCCTGGGGCTAGGGGATGAGGAGTCTGACCAGTCAGTACCCCTGTACTGAATCTCAAAGTCGTCTATAAAAGCCAAGGCTTTTCTTCTCTGATCTGTTCTAATCATGCCTGGGACTGGAGTTCAGAGTGGTCTGAGCAGTCACACACATGAGGAGGGATGCATTCGATGATGCAAAGGGTGGGTTGTCGGGGGGATGGAGAGGGAGGGCCGTGGGGGTGGGGAAAGGTGCCGCCACCTGAGCGCTTACTTGGAGACGTTGTCACACACCAAAGTGCCACTAGAGGGCACCCAAGACTGGCACGGAGGGTCTGGCCCAGTGGCCCCGGATCACCCTCTGCTGCGGACACAGAGCTAGTTTTGTGGCTCAGTGGGGCCGCAAAACCCTCAGCAGCATCCTGTGCTACTTTAGAAGGCACCCAGTGGTCTTAAAGGAGGCCAGATTTCTAGGCACCTTGGAGGACCGGCCCCACCCCTTCCAGACAGCGGGAGTGGGGTGGGAGGGTAGGGGATATTGGGGGACGTGGGGCTGGAGGACCCAGGCCTACTGACCTTACCCTCATCCTGCTCTCAGTGTGGGCCTGACATTCAGCCCAGGGCCAGTGATCCCAGGGCACTGACCTGTGCTCGCTCCGGCAGCACACACACAGGGCACAGACCCCTGCAGATGCCATGCTGTGGTCTCCCATCAGGGTGTGAGCCAGGATGTCAACCCTGCCTCTCCCTATGATTGGGGACTACAGACTTTCCCCTGTTCTAAATCAATCTCCGTGGATGACTGACCTATAAGAGCTTTCAAACGGCTTTTTTTCTCTTCTTTATTTCTCTTCCTTACTTGTTGCCCACCTGGGCAATTACCTAAGTAGTATTCATTCATTCCAACATAACCACGAAGCACTACCATCTGCTAGGTTCTGTTCTGGGCAGGGGGGACTACAGCAATTACCAGGATGGACACAGCCCAGTCCTCAGGGCTCTTCCATTCTGGCAAGATCAGGACAATTCCACAAGAGACAGCCTCAGAGGCCGAATGAGTCGACCTCATCCAATAACAGTGGCCCCAAGAACACCGAGGGCGCTTGTCACGGGTGACAACAATGCGCCAGGAGCGAAGCTCCTAACTCTACCTAAGCTGTCTTGCAAAGCCTCACAAGAATCCAACAACGTGTTGTATCTATTTTACAGATGAGAAAACGGACGCACAGAAAGAACTTGCCCCAAATCTCCAGGCAGTAATGTTGGAGCTGGGTTCAAAGCCAGGTCTGTCTGCCTCCCAAACCAGTGGTCTTTCCTCCCTCACCAGGTGCTTGTCCCAGCCTGCCCTGCCTCTCGCGAGCACCGTGTCACACTCCAAGTGAGTATAACCCTAGAACCCCGCTGTAGAAACGGGGAGGGGCTGCTTGTGGGAGGAATGACTTCATTGCGAAGTGTTCCATAGGGGCCTCCTCGGAAGCCCCCAGAGCTCTGTGAAGGCTGTGCTTTGGGGCCGCAAGCTGAACGCAAGCTGGTAAGAGGCTCTTCCTGCCTGACGGGGCACAGTGCCCGGTGGGGAGGACACGCCAGTCTGTGCCGGCCGCGGGCTGGCAGTGCTCACACCTGACTCCTGGCCGGACCGCCGCTCGGCGGGAGCCCTGCAGAAGCTGCCCGGCAAGCCTCCCCCATCTGTGCAGCTGAAGGAGAGCAACTGGCCTGAAAGTCCCTCTGCATAATTACTCACAATGTAGGTCAGTGGCCCCTGCACACATCCTGCTTTGTCAGGCCGCACACATGGACAGGCAGGGGGTCTGGGCGTGGGTGCAGGTGCTGAGTCCTGAAAGGTCAAAGGCTTTGGTCTTGCTTTGCCATAGACTTGTCGGGTGACCGTGGCATGCCCCGCCTCTTTCTAGACCTCAGTTTCCCACTTGCAAAGTGAGTCCGAGGGTTAACTCACGGCATGATTAAGGTGAGGTGGAGTAACGGAGGGATGGCGACAGTCGTCCCATATTTCATGACTGTCCTGGTCCACCACTCACTCACTCCACTCAGTCTCGTGTGCCCGCTGTGTGCCCTGCACCGTGCTTCACGCTGGGCCCAGGTGTGTCAGGCCGACCCGGTGCTTGCCTTCGTGAAGCGGGCGTTCTAGCAAGGGCAGATCACACGGCTCAGCTGTGACTCGAACAGCGATCCGTGCTGTAATGGAGAACTACAGGCCACGCTGAGAAGGGCCAAGAGGGGCATCGGCTTCGGAGCCGGTGGTCTGGGAAGGCTTTTCTGAAGTGGGGACATTCAGTCTGAGGCCTGAAGGCTGAGGAAGACCAGCCTTGTGAGAACCTAGGGGGACAGCGTTCCTGAGACAGGGCACAGCAAGTAGGAAGGGCTTTGGCGTGTTTTAGGAACCCAAAGGAGGCCAGTGTGGCTGGCCTGTAGTGAGTGAGGGGCCGACCCTGCCTCCCACTGGATATCGTGCACACAAGCCCCCAGGGAGCTTGTTAAAATGCAGATGGATGGGGCCCAGGACGCTGCTGGTCCCAGGACTGCCATTCGGGCAGCAAGGCCTTAAAGGATCTTAAACAACGGAGTGACATTTGGTCCTCAGCTTAGCAGATCTTTGCTTAAAAGTGCAGATTCTCTTGTCGCTCAGACACCGGTGACACAGAGTGACAGCCCAGCACAAGCGCAGACTTGAATGGCTTGTCTGTATGTTCTAAACCCGGATCGGACCCCAGTAGTACTGTGTTCCTGTGTGCCTGCATGGGGCTGGCCAGGGCGCTTAGGGCTGGCCACGTTGCAGGTCTGGGCAGGGAGGATGGGGAGTCTGGGTGTTGGGAGCAAAGAGGGTCACGCGCCACACCTGTGATCACGGGGCTCTTGGTCCCTCGGACCTTTCAGGCTCCGCTGCTGTGAGGGGCTCAGGTTCCCAGCCCCGCTTGGCCAGTGCTTCGTGGAAGGAGGGGGTGTCTTCTACCTTCTGACCAGCTCCCAGAAGCTGGCTCTCAGAACTTTCTCCCTGGGCCTTTCATGCTGCTTCTTTATTCGTTTTAATTTCAAAGTTGATTTTTGAAATCTATGGTAAAATTGGTAGGTTTTTCAACTGGAGGTGAGTATATGTGTGTGTGTCAATGTGAGTTTGAGTGTGTGTGGTGAGGGGAGGGGAGGATGCCTGGCCTTTCTGGGCTGCATTTCAGAGTCCCGAGATGCCTCTCTTTTCCTGGGAAGGCAGGTGAGTCAACACTGCCTTTTCTGGGGGAGATGGTGAGGGAGTCCCATCAAGGAAGTCTGGGCAGGGAGGGGAAAGGGCACAGGGTTCAGACCCCAGGCCCATCACTTGCCAGCTGTGTGACTTTGAACACATCTCTAAGCCTTTCTGAGCCATGGTTGGCTCATCTGCAACCTCCAGGGTTGGCAAGATGATCAAAGGCAGTAAACGGTGTGTTTAGCAGGCTTTAGAGGCTGGAAATCCAGCTTCTTATGTGTAAACCCTCATCATTATCTCCAACTGCAGAGTCACAGAGCCCTGGAGCCAGGAGGAACCTTCCGGATCCCTCCAGGGCTGGGCTGCTTAGCTCAACAGCGGTAGTCCCACATCTCTGAGGCAGCAGAGCTAGAAGCTGTCATTCCAAGGTAAGAATTTCTTTTTAGAATGTTTGATTATGAATTCGGGCGAATTTTTTCCAAATCCCAGATCTGGAAGGGACGTGTGAGATCACCTGCCAGGGTGTCTCAACACGGATGCTTCTGCATTTTTTTCTTTGGAGGGGGCACGATTCTTTGTTGTGAGGGACAGGCCCCTACACTGTGGGCCCTAAATGCCAGGAGTGTCTCCTGGTCACTGTGACCACCCAAATCTCCCTCCCCTGGTTCTCCATTTCCAAACACAAAAGGGATCACGCACTAGTCCAATTCCTCTTTTTACAGATGGAGAAACTGAGGCCCAGAAGAGGACTCATAGCAAGTGGGTGACTGAGTGGAGACCCAGATAAAGGTATCCTGATCCCGGTCCCATGGCCCGTGTACTAGACCATGCTGTGGGCTGGCACAGGAGGGGCCAGCCTTTTGGGCTGCTTACCAGCCAGCATTTATGGGGATTTACCATTCAGGGGTGCTTGGCACTGCCCCATCAGCCCCCTGGAGCTGGCTTCTGGATGCATCCAATCTGTTGGTGCTATACACCCTTGCTCGGGTGCACCAGGAACAGCTTCCAGAGCAACACGCCTGGGCCCCAGAGCCGCTCACCCGATGCCTGCTGGCCACATCCTCATGGAGTCCTGCTTTGTGGAGGGGAGATGCGGTAGCAGGGGGAGGGTAGGTAGGTGGCTGGGACCTGCCTGAGGAGGGCAAGGAGCCCTGGTCAGCATCAGGCCCCCAGTGGGACAGCAAGACCCCTGCCTGGTCCTGTTCAGAGAGCCTTTCTGAGTCTGACCTTGGAATTAGTGGGAAATCTCATGGTTGTATAAGGGTCACAGCTGGGGTGAGGATCGTCTTGGGGAATTTAAGGACGGACAAGTAAAGTAATTTCTAGCCCTTTGCAACCCGTATGTATTCATATGAGAATCTCTCTTTGATTTTGACCTCAGGGCAGTCTGGTGAAGGAGCCAGGAATTTTATACCCTTGTTACAGGTGAGGAAACCGAGACCCAGAGAGGACAAGAGACTTGTTTAAGGTTACATAGCAAGTCAGAGGCAAAGGCAAGCTAGGCCTCTTCCCTGAAGAGCAGGGGTGTCGCACCTTTTGTCCTTTCTTGTGGCCTGGTTCTGTTCCCCTCCCTGGGGAGGGGGGGGCCTTCCAAAGGGCCCTGATATTCCTTGGGCCTGCGTTGGAGGCCTCTGGGGCAAGTCTGGCGCAGGAAGAACTCACAGGTGTTGCTGCCGAACCCCAAGCCAAGAGGTGCTTGATCACGGGGCAGGGGAGGGGGAGGTGGGGGGGGTTCACCAGGCATGCTGTGAATGGGCATCAGCTCCAGGGTCTGTAGCGCCCACCCAGCACAAGGGCGCTGGCATCATGCGCTTTTCCCCAAGCCTGATGGGGCTGGGTAATGAGACCGGTGCCCAGACACATGCCTCCCCAGCTGGAATGATGACCCAGCAGCACATCCTTGAGAGAGAGTCACCAGGGCACAGCTGGGCGCCAGGGTGCAGAGTCTTCCCGCCATTCTAGAGCAGAGAGAAGCTTGTGGCCTTGGGGCGGTGTGCGGGCCATGGATGGGTTTTACCTGAGCTACACAGGGCTTAGAATTTTTTGTCTTCATGGTCAGGATTTAAAACTCAGGTGATTCACAGGAACACCTAGATTTCTGGCTTCCCTTGAATGAGACACCAGGTAGCACGGGGCTTGCCTGCGTGAGCCAGGTCTGTCTGCCACCCACCCACATCTGTGCTGCTCGTCCAGTTCTTCCCAGATCTCAAGGCCCACGAGGGCCCAGCTGATACTTGGGTATGCAGAAAGATGGGTTAACTAGTCACATGGTCACCTGAGTTTTGTAGAAGCTGCACGTCTGCTGGCCATCACGGGGCAAGCAAGCCCTTAGCCTCTGCGGCCCCCTCAAGAACCATGGACAGGTTCTCTCCCCTCACCTCCGGGCCTTGCCCTCTCCCGGCTCTTCGCCCTTCTCCGCTGGGGCCTTCTCCACTTCCTCTACTCACTGCCCTTCCTCCTACAGAGGGCATCCCCTTCCTCGGCGTTCCTGGTCCTCCGACCTCACATTTCCAGTCTGAACTCATCACTCTCTCCCTTAAAGCTGCCCTTCCTCCCAGGTTGGCTAGCTCAGAGAACTGTTCCACTATCCACCCCAGTGAGACCAGAACCCCGGGCATCCCTTCCTTTCTGATTCCACCCCGGCTCCCAACCCAGAGACCTCAACAGCTTCTCAAACCACAGGAAAGACGCCCTGACGCGTGACTCTAGCATCTTGACCCTCTGCAATGGGCCTTGACGCCCATCACCAGCCTCATCCATCCGTGGCCAGGCCCCATAATGTCCCCTCTGGGTCCTGGGACACCCCTTCTTCACCACCATGTGAATAGCACCCACTCTTCTGTCTCTGAAATCTTCCTAGGGGCTCTCGCCCTGCATCTGCTCCTCCGAGGCCCCGTGCTTCCTGCTTCTCTTCCGGGAGGACCACTGCCCTGTGTTGGACATACTGTGTTTGACCTTTCCTCCCCCTCCATCACCTGTATCTCCTCTGTCCACCCCCCCATTTCCTGCCTGCTCACCGTGTGCTGGACTCTGGGCTAAGCGTGTCCTATGCACTGCCCGTTGCATCCCCAAAGATCACTGTAGGAGTGAGCTCTAGTAAGCCCTTTTTAGGGGATGCTGAATGAGACGCACGTGGTGTACCCAACTTCCCAAACCTTTGCTTTAAAGCACAAATCCAGAACTATCTATGCCAAAGTGTGCCCAGACCACAGTGTCAGCAATGGGTTTTAAGTGTCCCACGATGGTGCTCTCCCCGGCCTTGGGGCACACAGATGGCCAGGCACCTCTGGCCATGAGCTGCCTCTGTGGCCGCTCTGGGGCCCTGCCCTATGCTAAACTTGGTCTTGGCCCCAAGTTGGCCAAAAGCCCCTTCTCCTGTACTTTCCAGTCTGGCCTGGGCCTGCCTGCGGAAGTGCTCGCCCACCCTCATCCTGCCTCTAGGCCCGCACCCCTCAGGCCAAAGGGTCTTTTTGTGGGGGTAACTGCCCCTGGCCGGGGCGGGGAGAGGTCTGTGGCCCCAGGACTGAGTAGAGCTCCCAGCCCCAATCCCTGGGGGCACTGGCATCCCTCCTGTTTAGCTTAGACCTCAAGGCCCCCAAACAGGCCCTACTCAGCCCTGGCCTGGCCATGCAGGTGCTGTGTGTCTCATCACCCTCTCACGGGGGTCTGCTGCATGGCCTGGCTCGTGGTTCACGGCCATGCCTGCTGTCAAGTCCATGCCCGGTTTGGCGTGAACAGGGAGGGGACAGAACTAAGGTGCGAGAATGCTCTAGGTGTGAGGAAGCGTGAGCCTGTGGGATCATGGACAGAGCGTTCCACCATTACTGTGCACGTGCACTCAATTGTATGGTTTTCAATGTCATTCGATCTGCCTAACAACCCTAAAACTTTAGTAGGGCCATCAGCCTCGTTCCCATTTTGCATAGAGAACACAGAGCCCAGGAACAGGCTGTAACCCACGCCAGGGCACACATTTGCATCCTGACTCCTAGCCCAGGGCCCTTTCTGGTGCTCCAGGCTCCTCCCTGGAACTCTGGCTAGTTCTGGGAGTCCCAGCTCATCAAGGAGAAAGGAAGGTGGCTGCCTGGGAGAGCGTCCAGTGCTCCCTCCCCTGTTCCCTGCTGCATCTCAGATTTTCCTGTTTGCCCTTGGCTAAGAGGCAGGAGGGCAGGACCGCATTGCCCTGGGATGAAGGACAGCCACTGGCCTTGCCTCCTGAATGAGGGTTCTTGCCCCAGCTCTGTCATGTGCCCATTCAGAGCCCCAGGTTCTCCTCTGAGAAATGCCAGAGTCCCCTGCTTTGAGGCTTGCTCTGAGCATGGAGCCAGAGCATGGAAGACAAAAGACTACAAAGCCCAGAGATATACAGGCCCCAGGGTAATGTAAGGGAGAACAATGCATCCGTTTCATTTTCCTATTGTCACTCAGGGAGGCAGGAGGATTGGGAGCCCCCAAAGTGCAATGCTGCAAAGATTGTTCCAAAATAGGATGTAGTCATAGGTGCCGCTGCTACCGGCCTGGGATCCCTGGGCAGCAACAGGCTGCTGGCACGTGGGCACACCCCCTTCCTGTAGCCCGCTTGCTTTCCTAGGCCCCTTTTCTTCTGCCTTGCCAGTGCGCTCGCCCCCCCCCCCTTTATAGATACACATAGAAAGTCTTCTGAGATCACGTTGTTCTAGTTTGTGGACTGACACACCTTTTAGGTTTGAGGGGACCCAAACATTTTCTTTCCCTTCCAACCTGCCTGTGTAGTCTCTGCCGAGGGTTCCTCCAACCTTTCTTTGCACACCTCTGGTGACGAGACACTACCTCTGGAGGCAGCCCAGTTCATTTTGGGATAGATCACCTTAAAATGTGAAAGTTCTTCCCCATCCTAGACTGAGATCTGCATCCCCAGAACCTCCCCCCACTGGTCCCGGGTTTTGCCTTCTGGGGCCCTGCAGGTCATGGCTCCTTCTGTGGCGGCTCCTCTGAGACCTCTCTTTGCTGGCTTGACACCAACCCTTTCTACTTTGCACAGGTTTTGGCCCTCTCCCTGTCCTGGCCACCCTTCATCTTGTCGCTCTCTGCATAGGGTCTGGGTCCCTTACAAGAACACAAGTTTCCCAAGGGATCTGAGTAGGGCAAGAGTGTGGTCCCCTCCCCACACCAGAGCCCTATTCACCTGGGGCTGTCCCCCGAGCTTGCTCTGGACAGCTGAAGCACACCATGGGGCTTGGCAGTCCACTGTGTCATTATCCACATTTAAGGGAATACTGGTGCTGGAAATAGTCACACACACACACACACACACACACACACACACACCCCTGTCTGGTGTTCCCTTAAGGATCTAAGAAACCACAGATCTCATGATGCAGAACCCCTGCGAGTTCTCTCCACCGTCCAGGAGAAATGCACCGCTGACCGCCCCAACCCCCCCCGCCGTCATCCCTCACGACTCTCTGGGGTCTTTCTCCATGCACGATGTGTGGCCCTACTGTGCAACTCCAAAACTCAGCCACCAAAGGCTGCTGCTAGGTGACCTTCACGATGTAACTGAAAAATAATTTCAAAGGCCCAAATGAGAGGAGGGAGTGAGCAATGAGAGACGGGGTGCGGTGCAGGGAATAAGAGGAGCCTAGCAATAAGGAGGGTGGAAGGTGTACACTTTTCCTGTGAACCAAAGAAAGTGACATGGCTTTGGCCCTGCGAAAAGTAAGCCCACAATCACCTCTCAGGTTAACTTCGTATTTTTCATGTACTTACAGGAAAATGCCCCTCTAACAATCCCATGAAGAGTAAGGCAGGAAGCGTGAGCCCTGTGTCGCAGATGAGGAAACAGGCTCAGAAAGGTGGCATGGGCGGACCAGAGGGCTCCCCCAACTACGGCTGCTGGTCCGTAGTTCTCAGCCCCTTCACCAATAGGTGGGGGCCACATGGCCCATTCTGGCCAGTGCACTGTGCGGGAAGCGACATCGGCCCTTCGTGGGCTGGAGCCTTGAACCCTTGTTGCAGGACCCGCAAACTACCCACCCGGCGGTGGGGCCCAGATCGCTGAGCTGCCTCTGGGAAGACAGTTACCCTGGAGACCACGTGGATGCACAGGTGGACTGTGAATGAGTGAGAAATAGACTTCTGATGGATTTAGCTGCTGGGATTTAGCGCTTCTTTATTACTGCAGCCCCGCTCAGCCTACCCCCGCTAACAGAGAAGGGCGATGACATCCGTGTTTCTGCTATCACGTGTCAGGCACCGTGCTAGGGACTTTGCATGTGTCACCGCATGCAGTCCTTGAAGCTGCCCAGTGAGGAAAGGGTTATTATTCCTCCTCTCTACAGTGTGGGAAAACAGAGACATGGAGAAGTGCAGCCCCTTGCCCCTGGTCACAGAGCCATGAAGGTGCGGACCCGGGACATGAATCTAGGTCTCTCTGATTGGAAAGCCTTGATGAACTCCAGTGATTTGCAGAAGCAGATGGCTATTGTGTTCCAACACCCTGTTGGGCTAAATGCTTCCTTTGAAGATGCAAGATTGCACAGATTGCTTTTCTCATTCAGATTTTATGCCTGAGTAAAATCCTTGTGCTATGATTTATTATAGCAACACTGATTTTCCAATTTTAAGACAACAATGCAGCTTGAAATAAAAGAGAAAGAAACACTGAAACATTTGAAACCTTTGCTTTAGATCCTTATTTCGTCTGGCTCGAACTGCGCAGGGGTCTCCTTTCCTCCTGCCTCCGGGCTCCCCCATGGGAACTGACGGCCCGCGCCACCTTTCTAAAACTGAGTCTAAGCACGCTCCCTCCTGCTTGAAACCCACAAAGACTCCTCAGCCCCACCGGCAGCACTTCCTAAATTATCTTCTGCAGAATATGTAAATGTAAATATGCTCCATGAAAAAAGGCTTCCATGGCCAAAGAAGTTTTGGAAATGCCAATTAAATTTTTTATTATTAAATATTAAAAATGTTTAATATAAATTTAAAAAGATTATTTATTTATTAGAGAGAGAGCATGTATGCAGGGGGACGGGCAAAGGGGAGAGAAAGAGAGAGAATCCCAAGCAGACTCCGCACTGAGCTCAAAGCCTGACCATCTCACAACCCTGAGATCAAGACCCGAGCTGAAACCAAGAGTTGGACACTTAAGTAACTGAGCCACCCAGGAGCCCCATAATTAAACAATTCTTTTAACTGCAGGAATTTTTGGAGCCTTTAACATGCTAAAGCTTATTGTACATTTCCAAGAAGCAGATGTATAGTTTCTGGGATTTCTTAAATGATTGTACCATGAAATCCACGATTCCCTTTTATTTTGGGACACCTAATGGGATTAGCATTCTATGTCATATACTTTGGGAAGATGCTGGCTTTTGGATAGAGTCTGAAGTTCTCAGCTTAACACTCAGGTCCTCCCTTGATTTCGGCCCAGATCACCCTCCAACCTCATCTCACAAACCCCTGTCTCCATCTACCCCAGGGTTCAACCTCCGGACATCTTACTGTTTGTCATATGCTAGGCTGTGGGGTTCTCTGAGCTGTGACCTGGAGAGAAGACAATGGTTGAGGAACAATGTCAGAAGCTTGACACAAGACAGCCTGCATTTGGGGGAATGTGAAGAACACTCTATTAGTGACATGGCTGGGATGAAAATGGGAATGAGGATTGCACGACTAATTGAAAGCCGTGTGTTTACCGAGGCTCAAAGGATCCCTTTTAGAAACAGGAACTGGGCCCACATATGCCAATGAACAAGGCAAAATGGGTGCACGCTGGAAACAAAAAGCACTAAGATATGCTGGGCCGAACCACAGATACCAACATTAATAATAAAGAAATTAACATGCACAGGAAATGCAAAAGCTGCCAGGAGGCTGATAAGAGAGCGTTATTAAAAAAGAATGAGCAGTGTAGCAGAGAAGTGAAATTAAGTTTTGCATTTCTTTTTTACCACGGACCCC
Organism: Callorhinus ursinus; assembly: GCF_003265705.2. Lineage (NCBI taxonomy): Eukaryota > Metazoa > Chordata > Mammalia > Carnivora > Otariidae > Callorhinus > Callorhinus ursinus. The sequence goes on along the minus strand of NW_027397086.1, from coordinate 29,476,764 downwards.
CAAAATACTCTATGAGTAATAAATAGGTCTTGGTTTACTGCAAAAATACCAATGAGGCTGGGGCCAAAGTTTGCTGTTGACCCTCTGTCTGGCAAAATAAACAGATCAATCATCCATCAGCCATACAGTCATTGAGAATCTGAGGAAGTGCCTTAGTCTAAAATGGGAGACTGATATCAGGTGGTTAAAAATGCCGGCCCTGCGGCCAGACTGCCTGAGTTCTCATCCCAACTCTGCCACTAGCAAATGATGGAAGCTTGTAGCAGTGATTTAACCTCATTGTTGCCATCTGTGAAATGGGTGCAAACATGGTGCCTAACTCATGGGACTGAGGTTTAAATGGACTGATGTGGAAAACCCCTAGACCAGTGCCTGGCCCCAGGGAAGGGCTCATCAGGGCCAGCTGTTACTACTGCTACACAGCCCCCCCCCGCCCACCCTGCTGCAATCTACCCCCCAAAAACTCCCTGATGACAGCTTTCTCTCTCTCTTGCTTTCCCTCTCTTGCCACACACACACACACACACACACACACACACACACACACACACACGTTTCCACCCCCCAGACCATCTGAAAGTAAATTTCAGACTGCATGACATTTCAGCACAAATGAACCTTGTCCTACACAGTCACAATATGATCATACCTAGGAAAAGTAATAATAATGTCACAATCTGATAACTAGAGTGAACTCGGATAAAGAGCTCATCATGTTGGTCCACTGCTAAATTCCTTTAATGGCTCCCAGGTGCCTCTTGGGTTAAAGTCCAAGCTCCCTCCAGCCCCATCCTACTTTCAACTAAAAGCAGCCAGATGCAACTGATTCTTGAACTCTTCCCCAGACATAACCTACACTTTCCTGCTCAAGGACTTTCATCTACCAGGAATGCCACTGCCTCTAAGATCTATTCCTTGAGGTTTTTCCCATTATTTAAAGCTCAGCTAAAATTGTATTTTGCCCATAATTTCTAAGCTCTTTCTAGATGAAATGCATCTTCTTTTCACATCTCCATAACATGTGGGAAGCTAGTGTGATGATCAATTTCATACGTGGAGGAAGGTGGGGACAAAAGAATCATGGAGACATGGAATGCGTTCCTGATCAAACTGTGCCTGAAGTCCACATTGCCGCTGGACCTTTCCAAGATGTGAGTAGGTGGTCTCTATTGTGCACTCCAACTTAAGTTACTTGCAATGGAAAATATCTTAATGGCTACTGTAGGGATTAGGGCTGACAATCAGTCTTCTAAAGCTGTGAAGCAACAGTAGAAAAATACAATGCATTATGCTCCCATTGGATTGGAAAGTTGCTGTTCCCCAAAAGCATTTCCCACTCTTCCTACCCTCACTTTGGAATGCTCTTCACCTGGAGTGCCCCTGTCTACCTTTATCTGTCTTCTTAAAAAAATTGAGATAAAATTCACATAACGAAACGCATCCTCTTAACCGTTTTCAAGTGTATAATCAGTGGTTTTTAGTATATTTACAATGTTGTTCAACAATTACTACTATCTAATTTTAAATCATATTCATCACTCCAAAAGAAACCCCATAACCAGTCACTCCCTATCGCCCTCTCCTGGCCCCTAGTCTACTTCCTGTCTCTGTGGATTTGCCTCTTCTGGACACTTCATATGGACAGAATCACACAGTATGTGGCCTTGCAGTGTCTGGCTTCTCTCTCTGAACATAAGGTTTCCGGGGTTCATCCACGTCGTCGTGTGTATTCAAACTTCACTCCTCTTTATGGCTGAATAATATTCTCTTGCCTGGGTAGACCACATTTTGTGTATCCATTCATCAGCTGATGGATGTGTGGGTTGTTTCCTTTAATGCACACATTTTCATTTCTCTTGAGTGTCTACCCAGCGGTGGATTTGCTGGGTCACATGGTACTGTTTAATTTTTTGAGGAAATAAACAGACTGTTTCACACAGCTCCCTTTTTTTTTTTTTTTTTTTTTTTTTAACTATCCCAAGTCCTAATTGTTCTTTCAAGACTCAGGGAGAAAAGTCCCCTCTCTCCTTTTTTGGGGAAAATACTTCCAAGGCAGGATGATTAGCCCCATCCTTTGTGATCCCGTAGGGCTGAGGGCTGAGCTGTTCCAGGATTTCTACCTATCCTGCCATTGTCCACGAACATTTCTGTCCCCCTGGGGGACAGGGACTGGGACAGTCCTGAGAGCAGGGGCTGTGCCTCTCCCATTGCCATGGCCCTGGCATCTGGCACGCAGCGGTGCCCAGCAAATGAGGTTCTGGCCAATGAATGAATGGCTCCCATCTCTCTAGCAGCCTCCTGATGCAGCTGAGCATCACAAGGGCCTCTCATAACAGAGGGCAGGTTGTGCTGAGAGCCTCCCTCTGTGGGAGTGAGGGCGTGTGGGCAGGCGCGGGGTGTGGGTGTGTGAGAAGGCCCGGGGCAGGGGGAATGTGCGCGCGTGGATGCGTTTTGACCACACGTGCAGAAGTTCACAGACAACCACGCAACGGGCCAGATGAGACTGATCCAACTGGTTTATGCCTAGAAGGGGGAAGTGAGGACAGTAAACATGGACAAAGGAGCTGTTAGGATGCCCGGCGACAGACAAATGCTGGGGACGGGCCTCACCCTGGGGTGGAGCTCTGCTACTTCTGAAGACATTTCCCATCTGTGGTCTCATGTGAGAATCAGCATGGTGCATGGAGGGACAGCTTGGGTTTGGGGAGCAGCAGGCCTGGCTTCGTGCCTCTGAGCCCCACCTGCCACCTGTACGGCCCAGAGCCTGTCACCTGACTCTGGGCATCTCCAGGTGCTCACGTGCAAAATAGGAGAGCAGGACTCTCTCTGCTCAGGGTGACAGTAAGGATTAAGTGAGTGCACTTTGGTAGAAGTGCGCTGGAATGTATTAATCTACCCCCCACGCAGCACTGCTCCTCAGGACCTCCCTGGGTCCCCTGGCAGGGGAGATGTGTTCATTTCCTTATGGGGTCAGGAAGTACGGAGTCAGGAGTGAGAACAAAGTCACAATGATCGAACTCCTTTTATAGGTCAGGGTCAGTGTTAGGCCCTTGAACCTTTTATACCAGTGAATATTCCTGGTAAACCTGAGGGAGGCATGGATTTTTCCTAGTAGGCACTGGGGCTCAGAGAGGGTGAGTCTCTCACCCAAGGTCACACAGCTAGGAGATGGCAGAGTATGGATCGGAACCTTGGATTGTAGCGTCTCTGGCTACCTCATCATTCCCCCAAAGCCCACAGTGCAGGAGCCTGGGTTGTGAATGCATTCCATTTCCTTGGCATGTGAATGAATTTCCAGAAGGCTGCCATATATTTTTAATAATTGGTATGAACATGCAATCTCTCGTCAGCTGGCTTCCAGTCTGCTGTAAGACGCAGATAAGAAAGAAAGAGCCGAGCGGACACAGGAAGATCCTCCACACCCATTGGCAGAAATCACTCTGGTCCAGAGTTACCTTTCTGATTTAATTCTCTGAGCCTTCTCTGTCTGACTCACGTAAGAAAATGACTTCTTGGGTGAAATATTAAAACACCATGCGTGGATGTTCATCGTCTCGCTCTGGCAGCTCTGGGGATGATGGCTCAGAGGAGCAGGCTCTGCAGTCTGGGTTTGGGAGTCAGATTCGATTCCTCTGAGGTTCCTGAGCCAGGAGACGTGCTGGTCTGGGCTCTGGGGGCCCACTGACAAGGAGTCAGACACAGGAAAATGGCAAGATGCGGGACTAGTTCTCAGAGGGCTCAGGGGCACGGTGGCCAAGGGCCAGGTCATCAATATTGCTCCATGCAATAGCTAACCTTCATCAAGTACTCTTGATGTGCTGGGCACAGGGTAAGGCCTTCTAATCCTCCCCAAAGCCCTAGGCAGTAGGTCCTATTAATATGGAGACCCATATTATGGATGAAGAAACTGTGGTCCTCGGAAGTTGTCACTCACAATAAGTACTAGTGTCCCAGGGTTGCTGTAACACATTGCCACAAATTGGGTGCCTTAAAACAATAGAAATTTATTCTTGCACCATTCTGGAAGCCAGGAGTCTGAAAGCAAGGTGTTGGCAGGGCTCACCCCCTCTGAAGGCTATGGGGGAGAACCCTGCGGGGCTTCCAGCTTCTGGTGGCTGCAGTTCCCTGGCTCATGACCACACTGCCCCCGTCTCTGCTTCCCCCTTCCCATGGCCTTCTCTCTGTCTGTGTCTGTCCTCTTTTGTTTCTTATAATAACACTTGGCACTGGATTTAGGGCCAACCTAGGTAATCCCAGACGACTGCCTCTTAAGATCTTTAATTACATCTGCAAAGACCCTTTTTTCTAAATCTATTCATAGATTCTGGGAGCGGGGATGTTGATGTATCTTTGGGGGGGTCACAATTCCACCCACTACACTTCCCTAACCTCACACAGTATGTGGCTTAGCTGGGATTTGAAGCTAAGCCTAATTCCAGAGTCCATCTGCTTAACTGTTATGGGCCAAATGCTATACACTTACCTGCTGTGTGACTCTGGGTTAGTCACTTAACCTCTCTGCGCCTCAGTTTTCTCATCTGAATATAATGGTGAGTACTGCCTGGGCTTGTCGTGAGGATGAAACGGGCTGGCAAAGTAAAGCATCTGAAACAGCGCCTAGCATATAGTCTGCACTCACCAACAGCTGCTGGCGTTACTGTTTTTGCTTGTTATTCCCAAGACAACACAGCTTAGTCGGAATGCTGCATGAAGCCGGAGCACAATGCTACTGAGGCTGGACCGTGAGACAATGCTCTCAGATCTCAATTTGCTGGGTCTGAACATCTGCTCACAAGTGCGCCACACTCATGAAACAATTCACAGATGTAAAAGAGATTTAAACATTGATAAGACAACACCATGCACAATGGATGCTAATAATTTTGGAAATCATCAATGAAGAAAATATTTCTTTAAAACAAAACAAGCAAAACACAGTATTGATGTGAAGAAAAAAAAAAAAAGGCAGGAAGATTCAGAGACCGATAGGCCCATGCTGGCAGAAGAGATCCCACGTCCTCTGACACCACATGGCCCAGACTATGGACAGTTCACCTCTCCAGCCTTGGTTTCCTCATCTCTAAAGTGGGGATGTCCAGGTGTGTTGTGAACTGTGCCACGCTATGGAGATGTGAGGCCTTGTTGTCATTACAATATGCGTTTGCCAACTGTTGAGGGCCTGTGCCCAGGTGGGACAGGCCTGGGATCAGGGCCCCCGTCCACAGAAGGGCAGGACAGTGTGTGGACTGAGCACTGAGAATGGGGCAGGACCTGAGATTTATGTTGCTCCCCCCTGAGCTCTAGGGGGGCGCCCACAGTTTGTGTCAGGGTCCTCTGAACTGCACTGAGCATCTTTGGGTCACGTAAAGTATTCCTTCTTATGTTAAGGTCAAAATGACTCAGCATGTGAAGTTTAATCCGCTGTTGCTTTAGAGAGAAACTTCAGGCCCAAAATGGCCAAAAATAACAAACATCCACCAAGTGGCTGATGGGTCCATTTCAGAGCCACTGTGAGTGCCAAGGTGCCCGGACACTGCGGTCCCCTTGGCCTTTGCCTTCCTGTTGGTTTCTGTGGTTGGTGGCTCCCTGTGACTGCAGGGCACATTTTTTTTTTTTTTTAACCTGTCTAAAGTTTTGGTCTGGAACTTGTTCACCTGCCTCTCAACTGTAATGAAAAATACGGCAGAAACAGAAATCTTGTGGCTTTTCCTTTTTCTTATTCCTTGCTCTCTCTCTTCCACGGGGGAAACAATTATTTACATGATGATGCAGGATTTTCAGAAAATTGTGAGACTGGAGGAGCTCATTCAGCTGTGGGGTTCACACACCTGCCCTTTCCCAGGTGGCCCTCTCTCTGAGTCTGCATGTGCTTTGTCACTATCACGTCCTCTGGCTGGGGGGCAGGGTGGGGCTTGGGAGGGGACCAGCTGGACTTCAGGTTTTCTAGATTCAGGTTTTTCTTTTCTTTTTTTTTTTTTTTTAAAGATTTTATTTATGTATTCATGAGAGACAGAGAGAGAGAGGCAGAGGGAGAAGCAGGCTCCCAAGGAGCAGGGAGCCCGACGCGGGACTCGATCCCAGGACTCTGGGATCATGACCTGAGCCGAAGGCAGACACAACCATCTGAGCCACCCAGGCGCCCCTAGGTTTTTCTTCTCTTACCTTTTTAGGCTTAATTTTATTGTCCTGAGGCTATATCTAACTGGCATTCATAGTGCCGTCCTGGGCTCTTCCTAGAGCTTGGTGAGGGGCTAGTCCCGAAGGTTTCAACCCTGGCTGCACACTAGAACCCAGGACAACTTAAAAAAAAATCCCAAGGCTCAGGACTCTTGCCAATTCTGATTTTCTGGAGAGTGTGCCCTGAGCACCAGTATTTTAAAAAAGATCTTTTCTGGGTGATGCAGCCAGGATGGAGAACCACAAATGTAGCCTATCTTTAAGACCATTGAAAAAATCTTCCTCCCCCACCTTTAAAATATTACTTATTTTTCTTGTCCGTATCAACATATTTACCCAGTAATTTAAGCCAGCTGCTGAGCAACTGCATCACCTGGTCAAGAGGTCCCCAAAGCTGAAAAGAAGCATGCCAGGGAGGCGTGCCATTCATTCATTCATTCATGCACCGCATGCATGCATTCCTTTGCTCATCATTCACGTGTCCATTTAACCAACACATATTAAGCACCTACTATGTACCTGCCAGGCCCTATGCTGGACTTTGGGGGTAGAACACTGAGCAAGACAGGCAAGGGCCCGATTTCATGGAGCTCACATTCTAGTGGAGGAAGACAAAAACAGAGGAGGGAGCGAAGGATAAATAATGTGATGGAAAAACACGATGAGGTGAGACAGAATGTTGGGGGCCATGTATGGTTTGTTAATGAGTTAACGTGTCGATACTTCCCAAATCGATCTACAAATTCAAAGCAACCCTTATGAAAATCCTAACAGTCTTTTTTGCAAACGTGGAAAAACTGATCCTATAATTCTAATGGAATCAAGGGACCCTGAATAGTCAAAACAGTCTTGAAAAAGAATAATGAAGTTGCAGGACTTACATTTCCCAATTTCAAAGCTTACCATAAGTGATAATAATCAAGACAGTGTGGTGTTGGCATAAGGACAGACATGTAGATTGATGGAATAAAATTGAGAATCCAGAAATAAACCATACATCAATGGTGAATTGATTTTGTATAGGGGTTAGAAAACTATTCAATAGGGGAAAGAATATTCGTTTCAACAAACTGTCCTTGGACAACTAGATATCCCCATACAAAAGAAATAATTTGTACCATTACCTCACACTGTATAAAAAGTTAACTCAAAACAAATAGAATGAACAAGAAAAACCCAGATAGACTGCCTAAATGTAAGGCATTAAATGTAAAATTAATACTATAAAACTCTTAGAAGAAGACATTAGTGTAATAAATCTTCATGACCCCAGATCAGGCGATGGTTTCTGAGTTATGATATCTAAAGTACAAACAACCAAAGAAAAAATAGATAAACTGAACATCATCAAAATTAAAAATGTTTTTGCATGTCACAGGACAATATTAAGAAAGTGAAATGTCAACCCACAGAATGGGAGAAAATATTCATAAATCATATACCTGATAAGGATCTAGTAGTATCCAGAATACATAAAGAACTCCTACAAATCAACAACGAAAAGACAAATAATCAAAAATGGGCAAAGGACTTGAAGAGTTATTTCTCCAAAGAAGATATACAAATGGCCAACATGCACATGAAAAGATGCTCAGCATAATTAGTTATTTGGTAATAATTCTCTTAAAAACCCCAATGAGATACCACTTCACACCCAATAGGACGGCTATAACCAAAAGGGCAGATAAATAAAATTTTTGGCAACAATGCGGAGACATTGAAACCCTCATACACTGCTCAGAATGTAAAATGGTGCAGCCACCATGTTCCTAAAAATGTTAAACAGCATTTTATATGACCCAGCAATTCTACTGTGTGTGTGTGTGTGTGTGTGTGTGTGTACCCAAGAGAATTGAAAACATATGTTTATACAAAAACTTGTACACGGATGTCCACAGCAACATTATTCATAATAGCCAAAACGTGGTAAGAACCCAAATATCCATTAACTGATGAATGGACAACTAAATGTGTTTACCCATAGAAGGGAATATTTTCAGCCATAAAAGGAGTGAAGAGCTGACAGGTGCTACAACATGGAGGAACCTGAAAAACATTACGCTAAGTGAAAGACGCCAGACCCAAAAGGCCACATGTTGTACAATCCCACTGATGTGACATGTCCAGAGCAGGCAAATCCATGAAATACAAAGTAGATTAGTGGTTGCCAGAAGCTGGAGGGAAGGGGAAATCTGGGGTGATGGGCCAAAGGAGAGGGCTTTATTCTGGAGATGATGAAATAGTTCTGGAATTAGATAGTGGGGATGTTCACACAGTCTTACGAATGTATTAAAAGCCACCGTGGCATACATTTTAAAACTGAATTTTATGCATCTGAATTACATCTCAAAATAAACCATCAAACATGAATCTCTCTGCTGTGTGGAGAATGGCTTGCAAGTGACAACGAGTGGGAGCAGGGAGCCTGCTTAGAAACTTGCGATAACAACAATAAACAACAACTCAGTGCCTTCCATTTAATCATACCTCTTGTGCACTGTGTCGACAGCAGCCTTGCCTCGTAGCGCCCCCTTTTGGGAGGCCAGACACTGAGCGTAATGGTGCTTTGGGCCTCGGTGGTAGCAGTGGAGGTGGACAGAGTGGTGGGTTAGGAGAGGGTTTGGCAGTAGAATCTGCAGGATTAGTACAAAACCTCTCAGAGAATATCCCACTGATGTCCTCATACAGTTGTTCTAAGGCTGAGTTCATTGAATTATTCAATTACTATTCTTTGTTGAGTGTGTACTATGTGCCGGGCACTTTTCCAGGTGCTGGGGATCCAGCAGTGACTAAAAGACAACACTTCCTCCTGCCACGTCCTTGCACAGCTCACATTCTAGGATGGGGCAGTGTTTGTTACAGCAATAGGAAGTTGGATGGAATGTACTAGACTCATTCATATAGAATGTACATATGGTCACTGTACTGTATACAGAGAACCCTGTATGTCAGTACCTGGTTCTCTCTCCCCTGGGCACACAGTAGGACTGCTCTTCCCTGCCCCACTGAACTCAGGCATGCACTGTTAACATGTTCTTCCCATTAAAACATGTGTGGAAATGACATGTGATACTCGGGAATGGGAGCTTTAAAAGTCAGTGCACGCTTTACCACGTACTCTTTCCCTTTGCCACAGAAACTGCCCCACCAGCTGAGTCCTGGAGTTAGGACACTATGGGAGATGCTGTAGTTGGCTCTTGATGGACAAGTACTCAGATGAGTAAAGAGTATTATTTTTAGTCCAGAGTTTTTTTGTTCTTTTTTTTCCCTACCACAGCAAAACCTCGCACACCCTAACTAATACAGATCCTCTCTTACTTTTTCATCCTCTGAGGAGCATTAAATCCAAACTCAGTCCTGGCTCCTACTTTAGAAAAGGAAGCCCAGTCTCTCAGTACTGTCACTTAAACTTTAAATCAAGAATCTGGAGGCCTGTGTCAGAGAGAAGATACTGTTGGCGACAACCCCCTGCGTGTGTATCCCTCTGTGTGTATCTCATCTTGCCCACCGGCCTGTGCAGTCCTTAAGGGAGCCTGAGCAGGGCACACAGTGGCTCCCCCCTCCCCGCCCCCCCCCCGCCCATAAATGCTGAAGGAACACCCAGGTGACACACAGATTACGAAGAGTAAGTTGTTTGGAATTTTCCCCACTAAAAAGAGGGAAGGTCTCTGCGGGTGCAACAGCCGATGTTTCTGCCGACATGGATGTGTGGGGTTGGGCGAAAATATCACCAAAATCTAAAGTCTCCTTTTGCTCAAGAACTGGAATGGTTTTACCAAGACACACAGTGGCCAGAAGATGCCAGGATCACAGACGATTTTCCAGCCATTCTGTTCCAGGTGTTTGAGAATTTCTAGTAAACAGATCATCCCCCCCCCAGCCCCTCCCCACCCCACCCCAGGCCTCTGGAAGTGCCTCCCGAAGGCAAAAGGGAAGCCGACAAGGAAGATGAAATAAACTAATCTCTCACATATCTAAGATGCCCTCTGATGATACAAGATGTTCCAGAAATGTGGCTGTGGCCAGCAGAGCCTGTCTGTCCACACATGGGGCCCACAATGCTGACTGCAGCTGGGGCTGAGCCGGGACCCGTGCCAGAAGGCGAATATCTGTGGACATCCTTAAATATTTCTCTGGCATATTATTCCAATTAAATCTTGCCCGGCATTCTCATTTTAATAACTTAATCTGGAATTTACACCTTGCCTGCTCTCCCAAAGGGCCTGAGGCAGCACACAATAAAAGCCCAAACACAACAGGATAGTTAAAAATAAAGACACATGATCGAAAGCGAGATAATCCTCCAGGAACCTGAGATAAGATGGTTATTGCAGCCAGAGTGTTGAATTTGGCTCCTACTTTCTGGCAGCCAAGGTTAAAAAGAAAACGGAGTGGCTTATTCAGTTACGTCTGCCTGATCGAAGGAAGGAAGTAGATAAAAGTTCACGGGGAGAGCACAACCCATTTCCTGGCGCTAAATTCCATAAGGATCTAGCCTGTGGATCTTCATCTCAGGGGCACTAAGTCACAAACTGAACAACAGTCCTTTAGAGAAGATGCTGAATCATTCTTCAATTGGCAGCTTTAGCCCCATAAGTGGGCCCTTGATAAAAGGTAAGGGTGTAATATTAAATTAAATTGCAACTCAGCAAAGACATTTCTTGGAGAAGCCAGCTTAATGGGCCCAGACAGATGGGTTGAATTTGGACATATGGAGGCATGGGGAGAGAGTTCCAGGTGGAAGAAACAATTTATTCAATAAATATTTACCGAGTACTTACTCTGAGCCAGGCCTTGCCAGTGAGTAGGTACTGGGGACACACAGATGGCCTTGCCCTCCGAGGAGGTCACAGACCTGGGGGGCCAGGTGCACAGACAGTCAGTTATCAGTGTTGTGACTGGAATGAGGGGCAAACGGGAGAAGGAGCCTAGGCAGACACATCCAAGGCCGTCTGCATGTTCCAAAGCCTCCTGGAGAAGATGCTTTCCAGCTGCCTCTTGAAGGTCAAATAGGAAATTTTTGCATGAAGATGGCATTTTGGGGTGCTCAGGAGAGTGTTCTGGGTAGAAAGAAGAGCACGTACAAAGGTGTGGGGGAAGAGAGAGTGTGATGTGTTGGAGGAGTGCTGATCATACAAGGAGTAAGGGGGGGCTCACAGATGGGGAGACAAATGAAGTCAGAACGCTGAGGACCTCCGGGCCTGCTAAGGAGTGTGGGCTTCATCCTCTAGCTGATGGGGAGGATTTGAACCACGAGAATGAACTGGCTAGAAGCTCAGATGGTGTAGCTGTCTCCGGGGAGTAGTCAGGCTAACTGGGGCAGCCCTCCGCTGGCAGACTCTGCCAGAGGTCCTCGTGAGGTCCCACTCCCCTGCCTGGAGTTGGTTCACGTCTGGCTGGGGTCCCAGCCACTCAGGACCCCATGGATGACTATGGATGATAAAGACCTGTCCCACTGTCCAGGGCTGGCAGTGATGATCCATCGCTTGGAATGTGACTCTTTGCATCAAAGCTTTGGACCACCAGGCCACCTGTGAGCAACCCACAGAACAGAGTGGACCCTGATGCTTGCTTAGCACTACCCTCACCCTGGCCATTCTGGTATCTCTTTATTTCATTTCTTTATTTTTTTTTTTAAGATTTTATTTATTTATTTGTCCGAGAGAGAAGGAGAGAGAGAGAGCACAGCAGGGGGAGCTGCAGACAGAGGGAGAAGCAGGCTCCCTGCTGAGCAAGGACCCGGATGTGGGACTCAATCCCAGGACCCTGGGATCATGACCTGAGCCAAAGGCAGACGCTTAACAGGCTGAGCCACCCAGGCGTCCCAGTATCTCTTTATTTCAAAATGAATAGTGTGAGATGGAACTTGGACAAGCTTTATAAGGATACCAGATGTTTCCAGAAAGTATGTGCTCTGTGATTGGATTTTTTTTTTTGCAGAGCAACTGTGGAGGGAGGTAGAAGATAAGACTTAAAATTATTTAAAACTCTATGTATTTGCCTCTTCCAATATCCGTTGCCATAGAAACATACTGGAATAAGCCACCAGTTTGAAAGCCAAGTGTAGTCTATGACTTTTAAAGCCCTGGTTTGCTTCCGCAAAAAAGATGGTAAAAGCATGGAACGTGGAGGGAAGTTTGAAATACCCCTCTGTTCGAGACTGCCCTTAACTTGATTACTGCCCAAATGGCCAGAAAGCCACAGAACCCAGAGTGCTGGGAATTCTCCATGTAGGCTGCTTGCAGCCTGTGGAGACAGCCTTTCACCATTTCCATAAATAAACACCACACACATGGCTCCCATGGGTGACTGGACTGCACACGATTCCATCTCTTGTTGCAAACTGCCTGGGAGCAGATGGGGGATGTCTTTAGGGAGGGCAGGTGGTCTCAGGATGTTGCCTCAGTGGCTGCCCTGAGGCTCTGCAGGGTGTTCAACGTTCAGCGACCTTTAGTGCTGCCTGCCATTTTCACTTCAAAACCATTTCAGAGTGGTCAAGTGGAAGTGTAAGAGGTGGCCTGGTGTAGAAGGAAGGCTTGGGGAAAAAAACCAAACAACCCTTCCACTAGATTCACAGGCTATCTTCACAGCATTAGTACACACTGCTCTTACTTTAGGGGGAAATTATCTCAAATGATTTTCCTTAAAAGAGAAAAAGCCCATATGGGTGTGTGTGTATGAATACACATACACAGTGTCAATTCTTGGTTTTCATCTTAACTTGATCTAAAAGCAGCATTTGACACACTTGATCAAAACTTCCTTCTTGAAACACTTTCTTCACTTGGTCTCCTAGACACCAAACTCACCTGGTTTTCGTCCTACCTTGGTGGCTCCTCCTTCTAGGTCCTTTGCTGCTTCTCTCCTACCTTCCTGATGTCCAAACACTGGAGTGACTGAGGGCCCGTCCTTGGTCCCCTGCTCCTCTCCATCTACATGCCCCACCCCTCATCGAAGTACCATCTCAGTGCTCTTGCCCAGGGTCTTCAGCGCCATCTCTATGTTGACCACATCCCCCAGGGTCTTCAGCGCCATCTCTATGTTGACCACATCCCCCAGGGTCTTCAGCGCCATCTCTATGTTGACCACATCCAAGTTCCCATCTCAGGCTTACATGTTTCCCCAGACGCCAGGCCCATGTATATAACACCTACTCACCATCACCACTAGTAGAGTAGTACTCAAAAACGAGTGTTTTCCCTTTTTCTCGAGAATACAAATCATAGTTAAAAAACCCCTTTTAGCATACTTGGCAGATTTACCCACACCTGCTCTATCTGAAATGCAGAAACGGCCAATCTTCCCATCAGACGCTGTAAAGCAGAGGAAGGGAGGGCTGAGATGCAATGTGGGGGCACTAAGCCGGGGCCAAGGAAGGGGGTGCACCTGTCAGTCCTCGCCTTGGTCTGTGGCATTTGTCTCAGAGCTCCCCCTCCTTCAAATGCCCACTGTGCATGGGCAGCTCTCTCTCCGGGCTACTCCCTTCCTTCCTGACCACCACTTCAAAATTCCCTTCCCAGGCTTCTTCTGTCCCCATCAGTGCTCTGTGGTGGCTCAGGCTCTAGTCAGGACATCTTCACTTCTTACTGCACCCAGTCCCTGGGTGACTACACTCATTCCCACGGCTCCCATCCTTGATGTGTTAACTGCCCTCCGCCCCCATCTCTATCGTTGGACAAACTACTGCCTTGTGCTCCACAACTCTGTATTCAATCTTTTGAGCCCCTCTGCCCAGAAGTGAGACCCTCACATTCCCTCCCAAACCTGCTCCTTATTCTGCACCCTGCCTCAGTGAACAGGTCTGCCATCCACCACCCAGAGATCCGGGCATTGCCCTTGCTGCTTCCCTGTCCCACCCCTTAGAGTCAATCAATCACCGAGTCTTGTCATATCTGCTTCCTAAATCTCTCTCAAAGCCACCCACTTCTCCCTGTTCCCACTGCAACTGCCCTGCTTTAGGTCACCATCAGCTCCTGCCTGGATTATAGCAAAAACCGTCTCTGAGCTATCTCTGGGCCTCCAGCCTCGCCCCTCCATCTGTTCTCACCATGCAGCCAGGGCAAACTTGATCATGTCACTTCCCTGATTGAATGTCTTTAATTTTGAAATTTAAACTCCTCTGTTTAGCGCATAATGTCCCCAACAACCAGGGCTCTGACCACATCTTCATTTGTCTTTCTTGTCACCTCCCCAAAGTCACCCTTGGCTTTGGCCAGCAGAACTATTTCAAACTATTTCACACACACACACACACACACACACACACACACACTCTCTCTCTCTCTCTCTCTCTCTCTCTCTCTCTCTTTGAGAGAAAAGTAATATACTAACATCATTAATATAGTGAGAAACTAGGTGCTTTCCCTCTGACATTGGGAATAAGGTTGGAATGTCCCCTTCTCACCATTCCTATTCAACATTTCAACGTTGTACTTGGAGCCCTAGCTAATACAAATATTAGACAAAAAAAGCAATAAAAGGTATAACAGTTTGGGAAGGAAGAAATAAAATTATCTCTTTGCAGTTGACATGACTGTCAATGTAGAAAGTTCCAAAGAATCAAAAAAAAAAAAAAAAACCTCTTGGATCTAATAAGCAATTATACAGCAATGTTGTAGGATATAGGTTAGTATACAAAAGTCAATTGCTTTCCAATATGCCAGAAATGAGTGACTGGAATTTGAAATTAAAGATACAACACCATTTGCATTTTTGCCAAAAGCTAAATAAAATTCTTAGGTATAAATCTAGCAAAATATGTATAAAAATCTATGTGAGGAGATCTACAAAACTCGGATAAAAGAAATCAGAGAAGATCTAAATAAATGGGGAGACATTCCATGTTCATGGATAGGAAGATTCAATACTGTTAAGATATCTGTTCTTTTCAACTTGGTCTATAGATTCAACACAATCCCAAACAAAATCCCAGCAAGGCATTTAACAAATGGATTCTAAAGTTCATGTGGAGAGGCAAAAGGCCCAGAATAGCCAATACAATATTGAAGAAGAATAAAGTTAGAAAGCAGACATATTTGACTTCCAGACTTACTATAAACCTACAGTAATCAGAACAATGTGGTATTGGCAAAAGAACAGACAAACAGATGAGTGGAACAGAATAGAGAGTCCAGAAATAGACCCATACAAATATAGTCAACTGATCTATGACAAAGACACAAAGGCAATGGAGAAAGAATAGTATTTTTGATAAATGGTGCTGGAACAACTAGACATTCACATGCATAATAATGAATCTAGAAAATGACCTTGTATCTTTTCACAGAAGTTAACTCAAAATGGACCACAGACCTGAATGTAAAATGCAAAGCTCTAAAACTTCTGAGAGATAACTGGAGAAAATCTAGGTGACCTTGAGTTTGGCAATGAGTGTTTAGACATGGCACTGAAAACATGCTCAATGGAAGAAAAAAAAAGATAGGTTGGACTTCATTAAAATAAACAATTTGTGTTTTGCAAAAGACCATGTTAAAAGAATGAAAAAACAAGATACAGACTGAGAGCAAAGATTCACAAAACATCTTTGATAAAAGACTTGCATCCAAAATATACAAAGAACTTTTAAAACTCAACAATAAGAAGACAATCTAATTAAAAAGCAAGTAAAAGACTTAAACAGACACCCCACTAAAGAAGATGGCAAATAAGCACATGAAAAGGTGTGCCACATCACACATCATCAAGGAAATGTGAATTAAAATAAAAATCTGGTATCACTTCGTACCTATAGAATAGCTAAAATCCAAAACACTGACAACACCAAACGCTGACGAGGATGTTGAGCAACAGAAATTCTCATTCATTGCTGATGGGAATGCAAAATGGTAGAGCCATTTTGCAAGACAGTTTGGCAGTTTCCTACAAAGCTAAACATAGATTTTGCATATGATCTAGTGATGGTGCTCTTAGGTGTTTACCCAAATGAGTTGAAAACTTATGTCTACACAAAACCCTACACAAAAATGGTTATAAGCTTTATTCATAATTGCCAAAACTTGGAAGCAACCAATATGTCCTCTGATGGGCAACAGATAAACTGTGGTCCATCCATACAATGGAATATTATTCAGTGATAAAAAGAGATGAGCGATCATGACACGAAAAGACATGAAGGAACCTTCAATTCGTATTGCTAAGTTGAAGACATCAGTCTGAAAAGGCTACCTAGCATACGATTCCAACTATATGACATTCTGGAAAGGGCAAAACTATGGTGACAACAAAAAGCTCAGTAGTTGCCAGGGGCTGGTGGAGTACTGAGGGCATTTAGGACAGTGAAACCCTTCTGTATGACACTGTAATGGCGGATACATGACTTTTGCATTTGGCAAAACCTACAGAATGTGCAACAGAAAGAGTGAACCCCACCTAGCCATAAATTATGGACTTTAGTAAATAATAATGAATCAATATTGGTTCATCAATTGTAACAAATACACTACACAATGCAAAATGTTAATAATAGAAGAAACTGTGGGGTATGGAGTGGGGTGTATATGGAAACTCTGTGCTTTCTGTTAATTTTTCCTGTAAACCAAAACCTGCCCTAAGCAACAAAGGCTATTAAGTATACATTTAAAAAATGATACCTATCACACACTCAGAATAGTACCTGGCATATAACAAGTGCTATATAAATATTTATTGCATGGAAATGAATAAGAGTGCAGAGCTGGGATATCTCCAATAGGACTCCAGAATCAGATTTTCATTCTCTGGACACTTGTACGCACTCTCACCGGGAGAATCTCCTCCACGGGTCCTTCCCGTTATTCGCCAACTCTTCATCCTATTTACTTCTAACTGCTAACAGAATCTACTCGATCTAAAGTGTCCCTGCTTATTTGTCTGTGTGTTTAGTATCTGCCCCCCAACTAGCCTGTGGGTGCCATGAGATCAGGGGCCAGGGCTCCTGTGCTTGCCTCTGTCTCCCCAACGGAAGACATGTGCAGGGGTGCTGGCTGGGCAGTGTGTGTGGGGAGTCTCTGTGACATGGTTCTGTCCTGGAGAAGCTGGCGGTCCAGTGAGGGCAGGGGCAGGGATGCACACAGCAGAGCTGAACAGCACGCTAAGTGTCCCAACAGAGGAGTGTCGGGAAGCTAGGCACAGCAGTGGGGAGGAACAGGAGCTTAAATCTGGTGGAACCAGGGAACTCAGGGACACATCCCTGTAGAGATAACCCAGGGTCCTGGAACTGAAGTTCATTTACTTGTCAGAGAATGTTCTGGAAGGGGGAACAGCATGGGCAAAGGCCGGAAAGCGTAACACAGAGCAAGGCCAATGATTAGAATCCTGAGATGTTCAGAGTGTCCAGAGTGTCCAGAGCAACCAAAGGCATCCAAGGTTGGTGGGGGGGGGGGGCGGCAATGGGTAGGGACAGACCACAAAGGTCTTTGATCACTTCTCCCCCAAGCAGAGACTTTCTCTCTCACTGGGGGTCCTGGAAAAAACAGCCCCTTGAAGGACAATTTAGGACACCTCATCCGCTAGGCACACTGTTCAACCACCACGCCGTGTCTGACAGAGGAGGGTCGGAGAGAAATCAACTGGCTGCCTGGTGCTGCTTGGTGGGAAAACGACAATAAGGTCGACAGAGCAAAGGGTTCTGCTGCCATGGCAACAGCATGACAGGGCAACCCTAAAAATAAGAGGAGGAAAAGAGGAGCAGGCCAGAAAATGTTCACAGAGAAATCTCAGCAGATAACCCGGAGGGAAACTGAGACGGAGTATCTGGGCTGAAAGCCAGGGAGCTGGCTGTCCTCCAGGTCCCACCTTGGAAAGTCTGGATGCCCCTGGGCAGGAACGTCCCCTCCCCAGACTCAGTTTCCTCATCTACGCAGTGGGGCATTTCCATGGCCCACCTTGGCTCCTCTGTTGGAGACCCGTTGCCCTGGAAGGTGGCACATGGGCCAGGGTTCTCTGCACAGAGCCACCGAGAGCCTCCGAACTTACTTCAGAAAGGAAGGAAGAAAGGTAAGGTCCGCGATAGCAAACTGTCACTTACGCTAATCTGACTGCACAAGGTTGATCTCCTGTAAAGGGTCCAGGGGGACTGGCTTCCCGGGTCCACTTCCCGGAGTCTGCTGACTCAGGCCGACGTGAGCCCTGCGGCCTCCCCGTGCCACAGCCAGAGCGTGGGGGACCCCTGGTGCGTACTTGGCCTCCACCTTAACTTTGAGCGGAGGTGGCAGTGGCCCGCCTCCCCAGCCACTGCACCCCGGCGAGGCTGAGAGCCAGTGGGCGGGTCTGGCCTCCGTCCCCCCGCCCAGCTCCAGGTCTTCAGGCCAGCTCTGCGCGCCTCACTTTCTCCCTCCCTGACATCCTGGGCCTTCGGTATGGCCGGCGTTCTAACCCGAGCCCTCACCTGCACAAAGTGAAAGCACTTCCCTGCCCACTTCAGAGATCTGTGCCCACAGCCAAGGTCTGCAAGAGCCCCTAAAAACCGCAAAGCGCCGTCTGTGTGCTGAAAGGCAGGGAGAGGAGGGTAGTGTGTGAGAGGGTCGTTAGTGGTGTTGCCACTAACCTGCTAGGTAGCCTTGGGTCACCTAAATAATCTCTTTGGGCTTCTGTTTCCTCATCATTAAAATGGGACTAAGGGGTAGCACCTGTGGTACAGTTACTGTGAGCATTTAGTGAGTTAACGCGCAGAGCTGCGCACCACCATCACTGCTGTTGCAGTTATTGGCATTAGGGTGGGTGAGGAGCAACCCCCGGGCCTCCCTAGCCCAGAGGCCCACCTAGCCATGACAGTTCTTCCTCCTGTTGACATCCCGTCCGCAACTCTTGGCGGTGGAAGAGGAAGTCTCCAGGGTGGGGTGGGGTGGGGCAGGACAGCTCCTTTGCCAATTGTGTGTCACGAGAAGGGACCAGGCGTCACCTCCACTCTGGAAAGAGCCTGTCTGCCCCAGTGACCTCCTGCCCCTCGGCCCACGGGTACAGCCCGCGTCTGGGCCTTCCTCCTCGGCAGTCCTGGCCATGCCTGCCTGGAGTCCTGCTTCCTCCCGAAGTGAGGCTAAAGGCTGGGAGACAGAGGCTCCGGCCCTAAGGCTGTCTCCTAGATCTGTGCGGGCAGGAAGGGGCATTCTCTGCCACGGTGCTGTCTTCCTGACTTCTCCCTGTGCTGGGTAAACCCTCTATCTGTTCCCCTGCAAATGAAGCTGGGCTTCTTATCTGCTAGAAAACCATCTTGTCCAGAAGGGTAAAAACCTCTGTCCCCAGTACATAAAATGACCCTTTCCACATTAGCTTAAGAATCCACA
This sequence comes from Callorhinus ursinus, assembly GCF_003265705.2. Taxonomy (NCBI): domain Eukaryota; kingdom Metazoa; phylum Chordata; class Mammalia; order Carnivora; family Otariidae; genus Callorhinus; species Callorhinus ursinus. Next base: position 29,457,307 of record NW_027397086.1, on the reverse strand, counting down.
CTACATTCCACAAAAAGATTTCTCTAATAATGCGGACACCCACCGGTTCTCTCAGTAGAATTTGCTACACCAGATGGAGATCAGGATGCACGGCGCACATCGTTCAAGCCCGGCCCTCTCCCACAAAGGCAAGTTTAACTGTTCTAAGAGCAAGGCAACAAAATCACAACTTCCAAAGGGTCTTGAACTTCCCTAATCTGGAGCATCCTGGGAAGACCAGAGGGCAAGGCTGAACGCAAGACTGTTAAAATATACACTTTTATGTAATTTTATGTAAGGTTCTTTATTTTAACAGAACTCTTCACTTCGAAAACCACACAGTAACTAGAAGGAGCTACCGGAATGTTTACTCCCGAGTAGCACTCCTTAGGCAACTTGCTTAAAAGGAGGCTGAAAGTCAATGTATTTCTGGACGGATGAATCCTATAAATGGGGGCTTTGACAACGGGCATAGAATATACTCATTTAAATGGCCTAACATTTCTTATTTCTGCATATATTAATATCACTAGACAGTTCTTTCACGGTGTTTTCCCCAGGAGTGAAGACTTTTGATTTGGCTCTTCTGGAATGTGTCTCAAATGGAATGAAACAGAACTACATGAGGAGTTTCTGATGGGGAATGCGGGCCCACGTGGAGCTGTGAAGATTCCCCTGGAAAAACACTGATTTCGTCTTACGCAGCGCCCTTGGGGCCGTCAGGGCGGCATGCTGCCGCCCTGTCCTGGAATGTCTGGGAGCAGCGTCCCCGCGGGCCTTCCTCCTGCCGCCGTGGGCACTTACCTCCATGCTGTACCTCTCCACCGTCCTCCTCAGAGGATCTACAGCCTGCCAGCAAATCAGGATGCACAAGTCGATCAGCAGCATGCCCCCGACAATCACCAGCAGCTTCTGGTCCTTGATGATCTGCAGGGAGGGCAGGGCCAAAAGGCAGCAGATGTGAGAGAGCTTCCCCACCAGCAGCTGAGGGGCAGGCTCAGGGCTTTCAGAATCTCTCGAGACTCTCCATCACCCACAGGAGAAATCCAGCCACACTCCTTTGCTTGGCATTCAAGGCCTCTCATGAGCTTGGCTGGACCACTCCCCAGACACATACGTGCACTTACTTAGGTTTGAGGACTCCTAGTTTCTGGACCTGCTGTGACTTTCACCATCCCACCCAAACCAAACTTCCAACCCCAGGCCTTTCTAGGTGCCAGTTCTACTGTCTGAGACATTCTATTCTTTCTGTCTGGCAAACTCCTAATGATCTTTAAAGACCCAGATCCTTGTCACTTCCTCCATGAAATCCCCTCTAACTCCCACAGGGGAATTAATTACTCCTATAGCACCTTGTTCACATACTTAGCCGGAGAAGTCAGTTACTCCTATTAGGAGAACGAGAAGAACAGCTACTATCGAGTGAACACATACTCTGTGCCCGCCTCTAGGTTGATTAATGGGTTACATATATTATCTCTAGTAAAGGCAGATACTATTATTATCCCCATTTTAAAAAAAGATTTATTTATTTTAGACACACACAGAGAGAGAGTATGAGTGGAGGAGGCAAGAGGGGAAAGAGGCTCTCAAACAGACTCCACGCCGAGTGCGGAGCCCGACGCGGGGCTTGAACTCACGACCCCGAGATCATGACCTGAGCCAAAACCAAAAGTCGGACGCTCAACTGACTGAGCCACCCAAGCGCCCCTAATTATTCCCATTTTATGGCTGAAGAAACAGGTTTGTGAGGGGCTAAAGAACTTGCTCAATGTCATACAGCTAGGAAGAGGCAAAGTCCAGATTTGAACCAAGCTCTGCCTTTCTCCAAAGTCCACACCCTCAGACACTTACAGCACCGACCAGATGCTACATTGTTTTATTCTATCTTCCTCAAGAAACTGGGGAGCCCCTGACAGAAGGGAAGCTGATTTTATTTTTTTGTGCATCCTCAGCACCTAGCAGGGCCTGGCAAGCAGTAGGCACTTACAAGTTTGATGGATCCAATTGAGGTGAAGGAATATAAAAAAGAAAGAAATATCATTTCCATCCCTCTTTGCAGCCTGGGATGTCTTAATTACATGGTGAAACTCCCACCCCATTTTATGTCTATTTGACAGGGACTGGCCTGGGGACAAACACAGCCAGCTCCGAAGATAACCTGTATTTCATTCATGGCACGGTTATGTGCCCCCTCCCCCAACAGCTAATGTGATGAGGTCGTTCTGGAAGACACTCTAGAAAAACAAACAAAACTGAGGCAGAAGCTTAAGAAATATCACCAGGTCCAGCTTTTAATGATTAAAGCCATTTAAAAGGAGAAATAGAAACTCAAGAGGCCTCTGTGTTGCCGAATCGTAAAAGAACAGGAAAATATTGCTGAGTTCCTGCCAAAGAGATCAAATCCACCAAAACTGCCTTATGTGGGGGCTGGGCACTGGCAAAGCCGCCTCTCTGAGATTTTCCAGAGGCATCCAGGGAACCACTGATGCTTTGCAGAAATCCTACTTAACCCTTGCTCTCTGGGGGAACTAGGCAACTCCCTGCTAGCCTTAAGGAAGTGGGGCGAGAGGAAGACTTGCCCGAGGAGCTCAGGACGTGGAAGACAGGCTGGAAGGGGCCTCTCTACTTAATGCTCCCCCAGGGCTGTTTGAGCCCCCAGGCACGTGCCCACGCTGTGCCTGACCCTGGAAGGTCCTTCTCCCACCTTCCTGCCGGTACCCCCCTACCCTGACCTCAACACTGAGCCCGAGCAGCTGCTCCTCAGGGATCCCAGGCATGCCCTGCACAGGGCACAGGCTGCAGCCGTGCTCCAGTCAGAGTGGAGGCAGGGACCGACTAGGCTCCCCTCTGTGCCGCCGGTGCCTTGTACAGAGGCTGGCTCTCAGACCTTCCTGGAGAATGTTTGCGGAATGAATGAATGAGCCTCAGGAAGAAGCCAGGAGAAAGTGGCACTGTAAGGTCAAGGTCCCTGCCTCCTGCCCGGGGCTCAGGTCCTACTTCCCATGGGACACCTGCTGCTGTAGCTTCTTACCCTCCTCATCTGACAGCCCCCAAACCCTTCAGGGCACATACCTTCTTCTCCTTGTCCTTGCTACAAGGCTGGGGACAGTCACTGGAGTTTATGGCCACACTCATTGCCTTTGGAGCCCCAGTGACAGTTGAAACTTCACATTTATTTGTGTGATCACTTGGTTTGTGTCTCTCCTCCCTTCTGGGCTGTGAACTCTGTGTGACTTGGTTTTGCTCATCACTGTATTCTTAGTGCCTGGCTGAGGCCTGGCAGAGAAAAAGTGCCCCATAAGCCCTGGTCGATGGATGACAGCCTAGAAAACATGCCCCGAGCACCCACTCCATGCCAGGCCCTGTGCTGGGCATTGGAGATGCAGAGAAGGACAGACACTGATGCTGCCCTCCAGGGGTCCAGAAGGTTGGGAGGAGAGACAGACTTGCATTGGATGAATCCATGAGGGTGCGGGGAGGTGATGAGGTGGCTTCACGGAGGAGCTGCTGGAGGCCACTGGGGAAAAGGGACGTCAGACAGAGGAAGCAGCTGGAAGAGCTGAGGGGCTGGGTCAGGGGAGTGACCGCATCATGTCAGCCCTGGCTCAGGATTCTCCTGTGACTCCCCATCACCTGGGTGATAAATTCAGCCAAACTCCTTCGCTTGGCATTCAAGGCCTTTCCCGAGTTTGGCCTGACTACTCCCCAAACACACACATGGACTTGTCAATGCTTAACCACTCCCGAGTCTCTGGCTGAGTTGTGATTTTTTTTCCCTCCAGACCTTTGTAGGTGCTGGTTCTTTTGTCTGAAACACCCTCGTCTTTCCGTGAGAGGCTCTGTGTGAGTGGGGTGGGTGGGGTGGCTGGAGAGGGGGTTAGCTGGAGGGGAAAAGCCTGCATGACACTGGAATGGGGCCTCTACATGGGGCTGCTGGACGTTGAAGCATCATGATGGGGAGCTCTCTGCAGCACGGTAGGGTAGAGCCGAGGAGGGGAGCCTGCAATAGGAGGCCAGTTAGGAGTTGGTGCAGGTGTCCTGGTGAGCAGGGAGGAGGCTCGATTCAGAGTATTGACTATCCTGATGGTCAGGAAGATGGTGGTGCCGTATCAGGCAGGCGGAGTTGCTGGCTTCAGCCTCTGAGTTCTTTCTCCCTCCCCAAATCTCCCCCACCAGCCAAGGTCATCACCTCCAGATCCCCTGAGACAAAAGGTCTATGACTCTTCACGGTCTACCTTCCAGGAGGCAGTGACCTTGAATGTGCTCAGCACTGATTATGTCAGTACACCCCAATGTTATCACATTGAGCTCTCTCTCTGAAGCCAGGAGGTTACTAGTGCTCCATTCCCAGTGGCTGCAAAGGCATACAGTAATAATGATTAAACTCAGGTTCTGGAATTAGATTTGAGTGTGAATCTTACTAATGAGCTGTGTGGCCTGGGGTAAGTTTCTTAACTCTGAGCCAGTTCCCTCATCTACAAAATGGGGCACTAATCACATAAACTGTCTTAGATTACCAAAGTCTGGTTTATTATAACTGTTCAATGGCTGTCGGCTATTATTATTAAATGTCACTTTCCATTGTTGTTTAGAGCAGGGATCAGCAAACTACGGATTTGGCCCACTGTTTGCTTTTGTAAATAAAGTTTTATTGGAACACAGCCATATCCATTCATTTATGTATTTGTCTATGGCTGTTTTCATTCTCCAACAGCAGAGTTCAGTGGTTGCAACAGCAGCTCTATGGCTGGCAAAGTCCATATTTGGCTATCTGGCTTTTTACAGAAAAAGTTGTCTGATTCCTGAAAAGAGCATTTGTTTATTTCTTGAGAAACAGAGCATTTGTTTATTTCTTCAAGAGACTTTAGATATTTTGACTGATTCAGACTGGCCTTCTGCTAGGACCAACAAATCGCCTAGTTTCAAGGACACCATTCCAGGGGAGTACAAAGTGAATGGTGCCCCAGGAGTTGGGCAATGCATATCACTCAGATGACTGGTGCTCTCTGGTGAAGCTGCTGAAAGCTCTCTCTTGGCATTTTGCTGAAGTTGAGCCCACGTGAAGGTCTGTCCCCATGTTACCATCTACAACAGTACCAAGTCACATGTGAACTTGCTTTTTATTTTGATTAACAAAATTTTTAAAAGTAATTTCTACAACGGACATGGGGCTCAAACTCACTACCCCGAGATCAAGAGTCGCCTGCTCCACTGACTGAGCCAGCCAGGTGCCCCTGGAGTGAGCGTGCATTGTGCTCCAAAAAAATATCTGCCTCCAGAACAAAAGATCTCATCTCTGCTCTTGCCTCAATGTCTCAATTTGGTCCTATTAAGAGGCAGACTAAAGACCGTAGTAAGTCTTCCAATTCAAGATTTTATGATTGAGCTTTAGAAAAAAACAGTAACATGCCATAAAAACACCAGATTTGGAAGCATTAAGTCCTCACATGTCAATATGTCCTTTAAAAGGCTTCTTTTCCTTTAATGTCTTTAAAAATGTGGCCATATGGGGTGAAGTTTGTGTATGTGTGTTGGGGAGGGCATGCCATTGTGGGTTGGGGGGAGGAGGCTCGAGCCAGGAAAGCAAGAGAAAGATAAAAAGACTATGAAATCCAGTGTATATTGCATTTACAAACTTATGTAAATCTAGTAAACATGTCGGTAAACAAAGGAAAGGACCCATCTTAAAAAAAAAGTCTAAACTTTAAAAGAAACCAATAAAACAAGACAACAACAATAAAAACCAACCTTGGCTACATAAAGGGTTGGACTCATGGAGAATTTGATTCCAGTTTTGACCTGTACTTGCCACAACCCTTTTAAGACAATTTGGTTCCCTGACTTGAGCTTTTGATCCATATAAGGTATAAATTTCTCTTCTACACCTTTAACCTCCTCTTCTTTGTTGATAAGGGACGCTTGGCAGCAGCACTGCAAACTGTTCTGGAATAACTAGAAAGCAAAACTAGAACAAAAAGTTTCTCCCCCTGGGATGGTGTGTTCATCTAGCCTTAGTCATTTTCGTACCAGACAAAACTGGTGACCAAATCTTGTACTCAAAGTCTTTGGCAGTTTCTCAAACAAGCCCCTTCCCAGGGCCCCTGGCCCACCGCCAGCCTGAGTTCCAGTTGCCTTGCTCTGGCCCCACAGCAGGTGTGGCCACACCACAGCCCCGCCCCCGTAGAGCTCTCAGATGACTGAACTCCCCAAGTCTTCCCTGACATGTTTTGTCAATTGTTGCCAGACAATTGGGAGTGTTCTTGCTCAGTGATCACATGAGTAATGGAAAATAAGGGCCAGTTCTTTATTACCGATGACAATATGGATGAATCACATATTGACACAAAGGAATCAACACTGTGATTCTTTGAAGCCAAGATGGGTTGTCATAAATGGCAGAGCAATTCTAACCACAGCCACCGTGCAGGAGGGGCCCTAGAAGTCACTTGGTCCCTTGGTGCGCCTTCTCAAACTCTGGCTTGCATCCGCATGGCTGGGGTGGGGCACTGGTGAGAGAAGGCAGGATCCTAGGCTCCACCCCAGGATTCTGATTCTTAGGGCTAGGGTGGGGCTTGAAAATTTGCATTTCTGCTCTCTCTCTCTCTTTTTTTTTTTTTAAGATTTTATTTGTCAGAGAGAGAGAGAGAGAGAGAGCACAAGCAGGGGGAGTGGGAGAGGGAGAAGCAGGCTTCCTGCTGAGCAGAGAGCCCGATGTGGGGCTCGATTCCAGGACCCTGGGATCATGACCTGAGCCAAAGGCAGATGCTTAACCAACTGAGCCACCCAGGTGCCCCTCTGCATTCTTTTTAAAAGTAGGCTCCATGCCCAGTGTGGAACCCAACGTGGGGCCCCAACTTACGACCCTGAGAGCAAGACCTGAGCTGAGATCCAGAGTCAGATGCTCAACTGACCGAGCCACCCAGACAACCCAAGAATCTGCATTTCTAGCAAGCTCCCAGGTGATGCCTACAATGCTGCTGGTCCAGCCCACACTCTGAGTAGCTCTGATCTAGACCAGAGGTCTTCCACTCTGGCTGTATATTAGTATCACCTGGGAAAGTCTTAAAAACTCCTGATGCTCAGTTCCAGCCCCAGAGAGGTGGTTTCAAATGGCTTGGGTTGGATTACTTCCTGGAGTTTTCAAAAGCTCCCGTTTGCTTGAAATGTGCAGTCAGGACTGAGAAGGACTGGGGGGCCATGCTTCTCATTTTACAGATGGAAGGGAGTTGCCACAAATGCTGCTGAGGCCCATGAGGGAGGGCCCTTCAGGTGAGCACAGGTAGTGGGTGACAGAAATAGACTCTTTCCTCCCTCTAAATGCAGCCTGCAGTTTCCCTGAGGTGGTCCAGGTAGGGGGCAGGGGGCAGAACAGAGAGGACAGTCCTCCCTCATCCGGACAGTAGCTCCTAAAGCAGCCCTGGCAGGTGGAGGGGCTGATGAATGAGTGGTGCCACTGGGTACCAGGCAGAACCACAGCCCAGGAGATAGTACCATTTCAATATGGCCCCATTTTCCAGATAAGGAAACAGAGGCCCTGAAAGAGGAAGATGTCTGCTCAAAGACCCACGGCAGGTCAGATGCTCCAGGGGGCGGAACAAGAGGGGCGGCTGCTGCAGTGGGATCAACCCCTCGAGTCCGTGTGGGCAAAGGATGCACGCATGCCTTCTGTGCACCAGATGTGGCTGGGGGCGGGGGAATCGCCACATGGTCCCCTGGGAGAGTATGGCATCCATGTCAAGGGCGCTGCAGGAGGGAACGTCCTGGATCTGGGGGCTTTGAAAAACCCACAAAAGCCCCCTAGGAGAGTCTAAAGGGTCTGCTTAACCAGGCCTAGCAAGCACCATGGCAGCTCCTTCCACCGCTCCAAGCTCCAACTCCAGAGGGTTCGGAAACCTTGGGAAGGGGATGACAGGGAAACAGCTCAGGCTTGCAAAGGAGAGAAGCAGCCCAGCACACCGTCTCCCAGGCCAGGCAGCTGGCCTGCTGCAGGCCTGCGCCGGGGGAGGCTGTGCCTTTGAAAGCAGTTTGAAGTTCTGAATATTATGACAGACTCCACGTGTTAGTTGCTGACCAGAGGGCCTTCAAAGTCATGAGACTCGTCTTTCTCTCTAGAAGCATGGGAAGAACCATGCCACCGGAAGAGTTAAAACGACAGTGGTGGAGAGAGTTTCTCTAGGACTACATCCTAAGAGTCAAGTCGAGTCAACGTTCTGGTTACATGTAACCACACGGGTGGCAAAGGCTCTCCACCCACACGAAGGCCCTGTTCTCTCAGGGCCTCTGTGAAAATGGAAGCATTACATTTGGTTTGTGTCCTGTTTCACTCCCCTCTTGTAAGGGCTCCTCACTGCCCACAAGTTAAAGTTCAGATTCCTTTCTGTGGCTCGTCTCGCACCCTGTCCTGGCAAACACCCTGTCCTGGCCGCAATGAGCCTTTGCAGCTGTGGGAACACACCCAGCCCCTCCCCAGGCCTCCATGTGTGCAGTTCCCTCTACGGGCCTCTGCCTAGCTAACCCCCACTCACCCTCCAGGTCTCAGCATCGGGGGCACGTCCTACATGAAGCCTTCCCGGAGTGCTTGTACCCCCCCTTGCCCCTAGACATTTCCAGCCAGCCTTTACCACTGTGTGTTGTAAATCCTTTGTTAGCTGTTTGATTTCACAAGGAGGCTGAAGGTGCTGGGGATGGGCTCTGTGTGTAGCTTGAATCCCCAGCAAATAGCCCAGGGCTAAGCACACTGTAGGTGCCTAATAATATTTGCTAAATAAACACCAAGTGAACACTGCAAACATCTTGAAACAGGAGTGATTACCTTCTTCTTCATTTTCACATTTTTGAAGATGGCGTGGACCCTCCATGTCTTTGCAAACATTGCCCCAAAGGCAGTTGTGTAGCCCACGGTGAGAATCCAGGTCCTGACCTAGAGGTCATGAGAAAACAGAGACATTAACACCTCCTAGGTGGACCGACCTCACCATTTATGAGAATGTCCCAACAGGGAGATTCTAGGTGATGGGGACAGATGCTCTATCTTACATAGTGTAGAGTTTTACTATCATCAAGAGTCCTTCAATCATATCTCAATTTGATAGACAGTTCTATCAGCCACTCACTAGACCCAGGGCCCTGGGCACAAGGGCCTGTAAGGTTCAAATTCTGCCTTCCATGGGCCCATGACCCAGAGGGAGCCAGTCACAGAAGAGGCACAGAGGCGCCCAGGAGCACTGAGGGGTCACTAAGGAACGACAGACCAGCCTTCTGGTCTTCCTTCCTTCTTTAGAGCTTTTCAGATGAGGAGACAGATCTGCAGAGGTGAACATAATCGCTGACTTCTCACCTGAGTCCATAGGAGACCAGATGGCCCCAGGAACCTCTTCAATGGGACTCCCAGCTCCCGGGTTGTGGGCAGCGGGTAGGGGAGGGCCCTGAACCACAGGGGCTGAGACTGGGCAGGAGAACCAGCCTGCTGTGGCCCTTCTCCAGGGCTCAGCAAATCCACCACTCTGGTGGAGCATGGCAAGACTCAGCCAGAGCTGGCCCCGGGGACACCTCGCTGGCAGCTGCACCCAGGCCAGCTCCAGGCCATTGCAGGGGCTGTTCAGTTAGGGAGGAAGACCAGAACAGAGGGCCATGACCTTCCTGCTCCCATTAGGGGCCTGTCTCCTTGGGTCTTGGGAGAAGAGAGAAGCAAATGCTGCCTGGGTCCTACCATCCAGCCCTGTCTGCCATGGTCGCTGGGTGGTTCCTACTGCACTGTGTGACTCCAGAGTGTGGATACTCAGCACCAGGCCAGCCTGGCCCCTGAGCCCACCAATGGACCTTAGGTTCCTGCTCAGACTAAGGCCCTATCTGGCTCTCACCTGTTCCCCAGGATTAAATATCTCCTGATCCCTGGCCCTGGGTTGGTGACAGACAGGCTGGACCCCTGCAGGCTGGGATGGCTGGCCACCATCTGTTAGGTCGTGGGGGCATCGTGGATGCCGATTCCCTGCCTGCCCTGCTGTCACGGCCAGACCCCACCCTCTCCAGATTCCACCCTCACCGGCTGGTCTGGAGACCCTCCCAAACTGAGCAGACTTGCCTAGCTCCAGGCTGTGTGTCATGGAGTCCTAGGGCCTCCCGCTCACTGGGATGAAAAAACCATGTGGCTGTGAGCTTCGATTCTGGGCTTTGGTCTTTCCTCCCCTCTCCCTCAGCTCTGTTGTGCTAAGTTCCCTTGGAAAGATACCTCCCCTCCCCCCGCCCCGCACCTCAGCTGAACACAGCAGGAAGGTGAATGGAGTAGGAGAGAGGGAGACAGCCAGGCTGGAGCGGACAGGTGAGGCCGCCCGTGTCCCAAGGAATCGGACACAGCAGGTGTGCCTGGCCACACCCTGAGCCTCCAGCCCAGGGGTGCCTCAGCCTGTGTAGGAAGTTCCCAGAAATGCTCCCAGCTGAATTCCTGCATGGAGTACCTTCACTCTGCCTTTCTAGCAATTTGGCTCTCTAGCCTCCAGTTTCCAGAGACAGAACATGTCCCCTTTCCATTTTATTTGTTTGTTTGTTTTTTTAAGAATTTATTTATTTATTTGACACAGACAGAGAGACATAGTGAAAGCAGGAACACAAGCAGGGGGAGCGGGAGAGGGAGAAGCAGGCTTCCCGCGGAGCAGGGACCTGGGATCATGACCTGAGCCTAAGGCAGATGCTTAACGACTGAGCCACCCAGGCACCCGTCCATTTTATTTGTGAAAGCAGGACCTGGCTGAGAAGATGGTGAGGCTGGCCCCCTAAGGAAGAACAACAGCATCACAGCGATTGCTCAGGTCCGAATGCTGACAATGGGACAGGTGGAGACGTCACCTTTTTCTTTTTTTTTTTTAAATTTCAAAAGCAAGGATAAATCAGACAGGCGAGAATGAATCACAGTACTTTAGCGAAGGCACTGGAGGGCTGCATTATTACCCATATTATAATCCAACAATGCAAGAAAAGTGAACAGAACAGGCACGGGAGGAATAATGATGCCCAATTATTGGGGATTTAGACCTGAGCTTAATCAAAGACCAGATCACAAATCCCTAGTCTGTCAGAGTTGCATAGGACCTTACAGATCATTCACTCATTCATTCATTCATTCATCTGTTCACTTGATAAGTATTATTAGGCTGGAGGTTAAGTGTATAAAGATAAAAACAACAAATAAAACAACCACCACAAAAGTTTTTTTTTTTTTTTGAGCCACCAGTTGAGTGAGAAAACCACTTTGCAGATGAAGAAACTCAGAGACTCAGGTCATTTAAGACATTTCTCTGAACCACGGCACACAGCCACAGAGCTGAGCCTGGAACCCAAAGCCTTGTCCCCCCTCCCCTCTCTCCCCTACATCCTGCTGCCTCCTCCTCAGATAGAGGTTCCTACTCCAAAGCTGGTTCATCCACACCCAGGAGTCAGCTGTCAAAGGGACAGGGCACACAGGGGGAGGGAGGCAGGCTAGCCCACACACTCGTAATGCTAACGGGTTTGCAGGAATGTTAAGACAATGGCTTCCAAATGTTTTGACCATGTTCTCCTATCAGAAAAAACAACTTGAAACATGAACATAAAAGGCAACACGGACATTTGAAAAAGGATGGTAGGAGATGAAATCGTCTCATTTGATTTTTATGTGGCCAACAAAGATCTCTTATTTTGGGTGGAAATGTCACTCCAGTGTGCTTAGCATTCTTAGAGTTGCTCTGACTTATGTTTTCTTTGAAGTAATCATTTCTGGGCCACTTGCCTGCTTTTGTAAGGCTAAATTCATTAAGACTCAATACTATAAATTAGTTACACCTTGATAATAACAAATCTAACCCGGCATCTGGAAACAGCAACATGTTGCCATAAATGGAAAGTGAAGAATAGCTGAGGGGCCTGGGCAGGAAAGGGTTAATGGAGCATGTTCCCGACCCCGTCCTTAGAAGGGCCTGCTGGCCAGATTGACCCTTGGCTGGCATCTGGGAACTTGGATTTGGGGACAGTTCCCGCCATCCCCTCAATGATAAGAGTGACTCTTGGCCTGAGCCGTCTGGGCCAACACCACGGTTTATGCTGCATGCCTGCTTTCCTTCCGGGACCCTGGAATTTTGGTACGTGCTGAGCAGAGGGGACCCAGGTGACCTGCCCCCAACAAAAATCCCGGGCTCGAAGTCTCCAGTGAGCCTCCCTCGGATGGCGTCTCACACGTGTTGTCACCAGGCACTGCTGGGACATTCAGGGTGTCCCGTGTGATCGCTGGGAGAGGCACGTGGAAGCCCCCGCCTGGTTTCCTGCAGACTTTGCCCCATGTGCCTTTACTCCCTGCGGATTCTGCTCTATATTCTTTCTTTGTAATAAATCACTGCTGTATGACGATGTGCTGAGTCCTCCTAGTGAATCGCTGAACTGGGGGTTGTCTTGGAGTCCCTTGGCACAGCGCCCCATTGTCGTTTGGCATCATGGATCGACCAACCACGCAGTTCTCTGGAGAGTTCCTGCATCCGACGACTGGACACTGCCCCAGGGCTCCAGGGCCATTCCAAGTATTACACTTTAGTAAAGCTGAATTTCTTTCATATTTTTCTATATAAAAACCAAAAATAAATAAAAGCTGTATTCTTCCGCAAGACGATCCCAGAGGGTCACCTTGCCCACTGTAATGTTCACATGCCATTTAAAGACAGCCCCACAGACAAGGATGAAACAACACTGGAGGAAAGACTCTGAAAGCAGGACAATGGGACCCCCACCGGCAGAGCTGCCCACCACGGGCTGGCTCGGCCCAGGGTCCTGCAGACCACTGCAAAAGGGATGTTATTTCTCCTCCCACTCCTCCACCATCTCTTTAAGATGGAAATGGACTCTCTTTGCCTCTAAGGGCTTTCCCCGGGTTATTACCCCCACTCTCAGGCGTCAACCACCTTCTCTGTGCTGACAAGTCCCTTATATCTGTCCCAGCTTCTCTCTCTCTCCTGAGCTCCAGACCTGCATATGCCACTGTCACCAGAGACCTAGGTGACACCTAGCTGTGTCATAAAACTTCATACTCCACAGCCAAAGTTGAGCCCATTGGCTCTTCCTTTGAGCAGCTCCATTTCCTCCCAACTCAGGGAGTGGTGCCATTACCCACACCATCCACTGTCACCCCAGTTAAGGACCTGGAGGTCCTCTCCCTTGGGGAATCCTCCCCACCACCACTCTCCTCTTCAACACCTAAGCCTGGCTTCTGCCTCACTTTCTGCCCAGACCATGCTTTGCCCTTCCTTGTGTCTGAGAGGCGAGGCCCTGTGCCCACACCTCCTGGGTTCCCTCACCCTCTGGCTTTCGGCCAGACTTGGAAGGTTCCATCAGGAGAGTGGAGGGTACCAGGAGAGAGAAGATGGAGTGTGTGCTCCCCGCTGCCGCTGCTTTGGAGCTGTATCTCTGGCCGAAGCTGGGTCTGTTCACATGGCTCAGGCCCTCTCTGGGTTCTGGAAAACACTCCTCTCTCGATCCCTTCCAGCATAGGAGTAAAAGGGCTTCCTGTGGTTGCTAGTCCCCAGGTGCTTCGACCCCCATGTTTGCTTCCTTAACCCTCCTGCACCCCAGGAGCTAGTCCCTCCACTAGAGCCTCTCTGTATGACCCACGGTGGCAAACTTTGTGTTCTGCCAGGCAATGCCTGATGGCCATCTGACTGCATGTCTCTTGCTGGTACACCCCCTCCTCTGTGTACTCATGCTGCCATCTGGGTCAGTCATGACGAGCACGGGCTCCGGAGTCAGGCTGACAGGGGTTCAAGTCCTGGCTTTGTCACTTGCTATCCATGCGAACCTGGGCAGGTCGTGTAATGTCTTTGTGCCTTGATTTCCTCATCTGTGAAATGGGAACAGTGATGCCTCTTTCTTCATAGAATGGTTGTAAGGATTAGAGGAACGAAGGTGTGTGAGGGGCTGAGGTTCTTAATCAATGTCTGATTCTTGTTCATGTGTTCCTTACCACCACTCGCTGGTCCACCTGGGGAGCCCTGGCTGCTCTTCCCACCTCTACCCCCACCTCCTGCTCATCCATCTGACCTGCCCCCTTGCCGTCCTGGGGCTGTTCTCCAATGTAAATCTAAGCAAGTCTCCTGTGTTTAAACCCTTCGTTGCCCCCACTGAACCATCAGGTTAGACTCTGGATTCTTAGCAGGGTGTAGCCCCTTTCCGGCCACCGCCCACGGGGCACTTCACACCCAACCGATCCCACGCTGCTTGAATGCTCCCCACCCCGACTGCTCTGGCTCATGCTGTTGGGCCAGGCACCAGCAATCCCCTCTATCCGGAAGGCTATTCCTCTCTCTGGTCTTCACAAATTCTTATTCTTAGTTGTCCTCTGAAATCCAAACTCATGAGCCACCTCCTCTGAGAAGCCCTCCCAGACCTTGCAGGGAGGTCACGGCCCCCTCCTCCTTGAGACCTGTGCCCTCGTGCACATCCCTGCTGCGCTGGCCACCCTGAGATGTCTATCTGATCACTTGTCCACCTCTCCCACCAGATGGCGCTACTGGGAGGCAGGGCCTACAGTGCTCGCCTTTCAGTCTCTGGGGCCGGCACTGGGTGGGGAGGGCGTGATCAGGCTGGATGAGCCAGCTTAGGAGGTAATGCGCTCTTTGTCATCAGAAACGTGCCTGAGCCAAGCACACGAAAAGAAGACTATAGAGGGAACTGGAGCATTGGATGGCAAAAAAAGGCTGAGTTCATGCCATCCGTGGTCCCATCTACCCAAAGTATGTTGTTGGGTAGTGAGATCCCCATCACTCCACATATTCAAGCAGAGCTTAGAGGACCCCCCTGTAGGAATGCTGTAGGGGCATCTCCTGCACCGAGGCATTTCCGGCACTTCCTTGATGATGCCCCGGGTATCTCCCTTCTGTGTGTCTCTATGAGGCCAAACAAACCAGAAGGTTCTGAGGGGCTCTAGGGTTCTGTTTCCACTAAAGTCTCTACTGATTCATCAACATAAGATAAACAGCTACTTCATTTTTTCTCCCAAAGTCTTAAACATATTTACTCTTCTACCAGTAAGGTCTTTCTTTCCTCCCCTCAGTGGCTGCCCCCCTCCGCACACTGCCTTGAACACTTACATCCCTGAGGCAGGGAGAACTTGAGGCAGGTGATACCCATATCAGTCTCAGCTATGAAAATGGAAAAAACAATTAGACACATCTCCAAATGGAAAGAAAGATCTATGCCCAGAACAGTTCTGCTCAGCTGCTTGTTCAACTGATTTCAGGAAGGCCTGCCTGGCAGAGGGAAGGGCTTTCATTGCTCTTTGGGGGACCAGTGGGCAAATGGACACACAGCCTCCCTTGCAGGTCTGACAGATGACTGGGACCCCCATGCTCTGGGCCTCCTGCCACGACAGAGGCATACGGGCCCGAGGCCGGGAAGGCAGATGGTAGGGAAGCTCTGGGGGCTGGTTGGATGCTGGGGAGCAAGACGCTTTCCCATTGTCCAGTGAGGTTCTAAAACCTTTTGTTTCATTCTGACCGTTCACTCCAGGCAATCAGTAGTGAGAAGGTAGGTAAAGAAGACCCAGAAAGTCCAAAAGCAAGACCCAAGCCTCTATTATGTACATCTTCCTGGGGCAAGGGGTGAGATTTGATATGTGTCCTGAGGCAATAAGCCTTTGAAGACCATGCTCTATAAACTGCTCCAGAAGATCCTGTCTTGCCCAGGGTCCTTGAAGCAAGATCTGAACAGAAAAGGCCCTCTATGGTTTGGAGCACAGCAAAACCTTTCTGGGGGAGGGGAGGTACGATTCAGGGGGCCACGGGAGATGCTAGGTGCAAAAAGGGGTACTCTGGGCCCAATGGGGGCATCTTAGGAACCTTAGGCAAATCAGAGAAAGGCCTCCCTTTCGGGAGGAGGAATTTCTGAGAGGCAACCCCCCCCCCCAGGGCCCTTTTGAAAGAACCCCCTCCTTAAGGCCCTCCCAGCTGAAGAACTGAGCAGACCACCAGATGAGATCCCACTCCCACTGCCCCTGATGCCCACACGGTGCATTTGGTGGCCCTTGCTCAGGTGTCAGAACACAGAGTGAGGGAAGAGGCCTTTTTCCCCTTCCCTCCGCAACCCCAGCAGGGGTCTGGGCCACGAGAAGCTGGCGAATTTTCTGGATGCGTGATGTTTTCGAGATGGGTGGTGGCAGCCTGGGGGCATGGGGTGTGGGCATGGGTGGGGGGGTGCCTCCATGCAGCTTGGGGGACTGAGGATGCAGATGAGTAGGGGCTGGGCCAAGAGGGGAAGGGGAGAGTGGATGCACCATAGTGACTACAGCCACTATGAAACTCGTGGCAAGTAAGAGGCATGTTTCAGGACTTCTAGAAGTAACTGCTGCTCATTCTGAAGGGTCCCCTATTTAAAGTCTTCCCTGATCTATTCCTTCACTTTTGGCCCTCACTCCCTCCCCGAGGCCCCCCCAATTAGGGCATACAACATCCCGAATGATAGTTACTTGTTTGCCTACATCTTCCTGTCTACGCAGCCAGCTCCCTGAGGGCAGCGGTCTACGCAGCCCAGCCCTGTGCCCACAGGCCCTAGCACACAGTCAGTGCCTGGGAGATGTTATCACAGGGATGAATGATGTATAGGACCAGACCCAGGGCATGGAGAGACCCACATGAGGGTGTGTGGGCTGGGAGCACATCATCTGCTGGAGGGTCTGGGAGCCTCTGGTGCCCTTCTCAAAGCCAGAGGGAGCCCTTCACCACCAAAGGCCCTGGACGGCCCGGGGTAGAGATGGGGTGGAGAGGCCACCACTGTAAAAGGGGTGCTGCAGCCTCTCCAAGACTCCAGTTGGCCCCAACAGGCCCTGGCAGTCCAGCTCCAGTCCCTTTGGCTGCCTCCCTCCCCTAGTCTGATCCTGCCAGGCAAGGCCACCGTGGGACACTCCGGGCATCCCCTGGCCCAGGCTCTCAGCCACCTTCCGAAACCACAAAGCACTCTGCCATGGCCAGATGCAAAAGCACAGGATTGGAGGCTGAGACAGCCCCCACCCCCCAACCACATTATTACATCAGGTTATCTCTCAACTGCCTCAGAAGGAAATACGCAAGCAAGAAACATCACAGACGTTTATGGCCTTTTAACTCAAAGCATCACTAATTCTTCCTAGACTTGAACTTCCTGGGAGGCCAGGTGGGTGGTGCCTTTTGAGTCAGAGTCAGAAGATCCCAGCATCCCACGAGGACTAGAAGAGGGCCTCCTGCCCCTTAATCCAGTGCCTGCACCCCCACCACCCCACTTTTCCCAGTTGCTGCCCGTCCTGAGATCATTCATACACCTCTTGTGAGCCGCGTGGATGGCTGAGAGCACGCTTCAGGACCCAGAATCCAACCTTGCCTCCTGTGATGGGGCTGCTCTGCTTCCAGAAATTTCCACGGGGAGGCCCAGGGACAAGGTTTCTGATGCTTCCCTTTCTCTTCCATGATCAGTCTCCAAGAGACAAACATGGAAATAAAGCAGGGTTCTAAACTTGACCTTTGTACTCTGGGTGTGGTCTGGGAGCTTGTTAGAGATGCGGCGTCTCAGGAGCACCCCAGAACTCCTGAGTCAGAATCTGCATTCACCGTGCCCCCCAGGTGATTCGCGTGCTCATGGAGGGGCATTTTTTTGTGTGTGTGATCAGAAAAGCTTATTATCAATGCCTAATAATAAAGCTGACAATGAATTAGATAAAAGGTTTTGTTTGTTTTTTTTACTACTAATTCATTTCGCATTTATTCTTAAAGCTCCTGTGTAAAATACTCCCACACCAAATGAACGTATTGTGCACACACAACCTAGATAAGCTCATCACCATGATAGTGCTGCCCAGCAGGGTAACGTACATTTACATATTCTCTCTGCAACAAGAATTTAATAATATCTGTTATGGATTCTTTAACATCAGCAGGAAGATTCCTTTTCCGTAGCTTTCTGCAAAGGGATTTGAGATAGGACTCAGTTTGTTTTTGAGTAGCACTGTTCAGTTTGCCCTGCACACTGCGCTTCACATAATCTTCTTTGGCATTCAATTCTTTAGTCCAAACACCAAGAAGAAACTTAAGGAACTTGGTAATGATGTCCATGTCCTTATTATCATCGCCTTTTCCTAAAGACTCTCCCAATGCCTCTAACTCTTCAGTGGTGGTGTTTTCTTCATGAACTTTCAAATCATTCTGTGTGTCTTCCTCTCCAGGTTCCTGACCACCCACAAACTCATTGAGGTACTGCTGGTCGATCTTATCCAAAGCTGCTTTGGACAGGGTGGTGGTTACCCTTGAGGGGGTTGTGGAGTGCGACTAGAGGAGGACAGGTAGCACTCCCAGGAGGCGAGCAGTGGTCTGTTTCCTGGTCAGCATGCTGGATTCACAGCTGAGTTCAGTTTGTGAAAATTCACTAAGTTAGACACTTATGATATGTGTGTGTGTGTGGGGGGTGTATGCTTTAATAAAAAGTTAAAAAGGGCGCCTGGGTGGCTCAGTTGGTTAAGCGACTGCCTTCGGCTCAGGTCATGATCCTGGGGTCCCGGGATCGAGTCCTGCATCGGGCTCCCTGTTCAGCGGGGAGTCTGCTTCTCCCTCTGACCCTCTTCCCTCTCGTGCTCTCTATCTCTCATTCTCTCTCTCTCAAATAAATAAATAAAATCTTAAAAAAAAATAAAAAATAATAAAAAGTTAAAAAAAAAAAAAGGAATCGGGATTCTCAGCAAGTAGAGGCAGCTGGGAGCTCTACAGCTAAGCCACGCTCCTCTGAGCTGCCCCGAGAGTGGCCGATGCCTGTGGGCTGGTGTGGGAGCGCCCTGAGTCCCACCTGCCTCGTTCTTAGCTTGCCTGCCTGCCTGAGGCCCCTTTCGGCACTGAGGGCGACAGAGATACAGCAGCTTGGCTTTGACTTAGGGCCTGAGTCTGTCCCTACCCCATTTCTAGCAGAACAAGGCCATGTAAGGCCAGAAGTCCCCACGGATGTACCTCCATCCAATCAACCAGCACCAACACCACTTTTCCAGGCTCTTCTTCATCCCAAGTTCACTGTGCTTTATCAGCATCTCTCTGAGCAGCGTCCATAGGGAATGCCAGTATACAGATATAATCCTGTCATTCATAATGATAATGGCTAACATTTACTGAATCCTATTGTGAGGCAGGCAGTAAATGCTTTGTGTACGCTATGCTACTGAATCTTCCCAAGCCTATTATTATGCCCATTTTGCAGAGGAGTAATGCTAAAGTCACACAGCTGGGAAAAAGTGTAGTTGGGATTTGAACACAAAGTAGTCTGACCGTAATTCTCTTATACAGGTACTGTGAGATGCTTGGGCATGGATCAAAAATGAATGAAGAAATATATGAAAACCCCTGAATTATATACCTTAAAAGAGTGAATTTTATGGTATGTGAATGATAGTTCAAGTTTTAAAAATCTGAATGGACAAATTTTGGGGTTGGGATAAATGTTGACTGCATCCCTAAGAATTTGGTGGGCCTGTTTCTCTGGTATGAACCAGCTAGCAGCAAATATATATATACTTCTTAAGGAGAAAAAAAAAGGAATGAAGTGTCTCAGACACCTCTGTAGTCCAGCAGACCTAGTCCCAAACTTCCGTCCTGCCAGCTAGCCATGTGTGACAGCGTTTCCGTTTTCTCTCCTGTCAAGTAGGGACAGTGAACTTTGCCTTGTCAGGGGCTTGTGGGGATTAGAAGGGACATCTGCATGGGGCAGCAGCCTGGGCCTGGCGAATCACAGCAGAGAGTACTAAGTTTCAGGAGGGCACAAGCCTGGGGAGTTAACATGGCACTTGCTGACTGCCTCCACCCCCAGCGATGCTCCGAGAGCCCCCGAAGCTGTTGAGAGTGCTGCTCCTCACCCTTCCGCACTCATGCCGGGGGTTCTGCCTAGGCTCCCACAAGGACGACAAGGGCCTTTTCTCTCCCCCACCCAGCTTGCTCCCTCTTTGGGCTGCCAGGGGCAGGGATTCCTGAGCCAGGGCAGCGAGTAAGTTTTGAGCCGGCATTCCCACAGCCGCTGGCATGGGGGCTCTGGCTCATGCCCAGCACTGTCCTCACAGGCAGCTCCCTGCCCACAGGGGCTACATTGCTATGGTGATTCCACTACCCACACAGTGTCCAGGGAGTGTAGTTGGAGCTGTTCACAAGTCTTGCTGAAGCCAGGCTGGGAAGATTTCTGAAAGGGTCAGAGGGAATGGGGGGGAGGGGTTGGGGGGATGGGCACTAAGTGTAACTGCTTCCCTAGCAGTAGGTGCACGCGCGCGTGTGTGTGCGCGTGCATGCACTCATGCATGTGAGTTATAATGGCCCTCCTGAGCAGAGGCACAGCCCCTAGAGAGGTATAATCTCATGATTGCCATAGGTTTCTTCCTGAGGTGGTGTTCATGGTTTATCACTGTGTTTTGTTTCCATATTGAAAACGGAAAGAAAAAAGAACGGCATTCACATAGTAGCAGGACAGACTGAACTGTGCCTTCTATTGCTCCACACCTGAAGCTGGCTTCATGTTCTGCCTTGTCCTTGGTCCTATAAAAATTGCCTCTAGGACACAGAGCAGGACACCAGGATTGTAACTGTGACGGGGAGAGAGCCACCTACCTGCTGCCTCCCATGCTCTAGGCGCCTGACTGCAATCACCCCAGTGAGCCCACACCACCGTCGTGCACAGGGATTTGTTATGCTCATTTTACAGATGGTGAAACTGAGGCTCAGAGAAGCTAAGTCACTGGCCACCATGAGGGGCCAATACGTGCAGGTGTGGGAGTCCCACCCAGGCTGTTCAAGATCTGTGCTCACTGAACTAGTTGGCCCTGCTTCTACCTCCTTCTCCCAGCCGGGTGGGTGTTTACCAGGGGGCGGCCCGTTTGGCCCAGAGAGAACAGAATCCAAGGCATCAAGTAAAATAAAGGAGCCAACCCCTCGGGAATAGCAGGTGGAGCACAACCCAAATTGCACTCACTGGGGACTGGTATTTAGGCTCTAAATTCAGGAGCTTTCAGTTCTCCTTCCTGAGCGATATGGGGAATTATTAACTAGATGACCCCAGTCCTAACCCATGTGCACATTTGTGCTGACCCAATTCAGTCCAGAGTAGTTAATCTACGCTTCTTCCCCACAGTCATGAATGTGGGTTCCCCTTTGCAGAGCCTCTGAAACAGCCCTGACTGCAAATAAATGAATCCTCAGGGATGGTGAGAACCGGGGCCTAACATATTCCGAGCCCTCGTGTTCGGAGCTAATGCTGATTTGTAAAGCGCTTTATGATTTATTCATACCGCCTTACCAGGCTTCCCAGGACAACCTTCCCCTCACACAAATGAGCGCGACTCCCAGAACAGAATGTCAGGCTTCATTAGAAGAAAAAAACCCAGGTGTGGGGGATGTCCCCTTTTTTTGCTCCCTAGCTTATGTCATTCAGTGTTTGCAGGATTCAGGTCCCAGTCAAGAAAGCACTTTGGCCCCTGAGCAGGGTAAGATGTCAGGAGGTTCTTCCTGGGAGGAAGAGACCCTCTCTGACTGAAACTCAGGCCAATGGATGCATTCCCAGTGGGGGACTGAAGCCAGACAGACAGGGGCCCCAGGAGCGGCTAGGGTAGGGCTCTGCTCCCTGATTCTTGGCTGGGAGACTGAGGGGGGGGCCCTCAGCTCTCAGGGCTGCCACGGAGTCTTCAGAGCTGTGGAAAGTACAATTCACCACACTGGCTCCTGATACCGTTTTCATTATTGGTATAATCATGGTCTCCTCAGCCTTGGGGGGGGGATGCCCCCAGGCGCAGAGGGAAGAAGGAAATCCCCACTCTCCTTGCTTAGCTTCTTCCGGGTGCTTCAGGAGTCCCTTCCTGTGGCCTCACCCCTGCCCACAGGAAAGCTGACCTCAGACACACGTGGCATCCATGAAACTGCAAGGGCCCAAAAGTCAAAAGTCATGCTGAGCAGAAATGCAGGGGACTTGAACGTGAGAGACCTAAGGGTCTTCACAGCATCCCTAAAATGAGCAAGACCCCCACAAGCCACGGTCATCCTCTTGCCAAAGGGTCACACTTGCGAGGGAACACACCACTAAACCACACCCACAGGGACTTTGGAGCAACGCAGCGTGCTTCTTCGGACGCTCCCTGACCTCTAGGGTATCAGGGGCTCCACCACACACTTCTCAAACTTTCGGACAGAGTAAGAGATCTGTGGGCATCTCACTTGCTAGGCAATTCACATTGAAGTTACTGGTAACATGAACAATTTCTTGATGCCATGTGAGAGTCAGTCCGATTTAAACATCTGCAGGACTCAGGGGGGCATTGTCACATATGGCATGAGATCCAGGGGGCTCCCCTTCTTTCCGTATGCTGTCTCAGGGCACAGGGACCGGATGCAGCTCCACCAGTCCTAGGTGTGGGTGCTGACCTGGCGCACGTGGAAGGAAGGGGTCCTCCACTCTGTTTCTTCCTCGCTGCCAGGGTACCACCCGTAAGTGTCCAGTAGTGGGCGACACTGAGACCTTAGATCAGCAAGTATAATCTAAAACAGACTGCTGCGCAAAAAAGGGCCTACATTGCTCTTAACGCCTTACAAGAAAACAGTAACAACAAAAGAGTTACTTTTGATTAATCTGGCCAACATGGATTCTCTGGCCATCCCTTCTAGCTCTGGTCCTCCAGGCTGGGAATTTGATGAATGATTGCATTTGGGACAATACGGAGACCCAAATGTCTAACCCAGTTTTGAGAGATCACAGTAGTCAAAGTCCAGAAATAAATCCCAACTGCTCATTCTCATTTTAAATAGCGAGCCAATGATACTTTCAACTGAGAGTGAGTTCTACACCATTGTTAATTGCTAATGCATAAACTCTTGTTGAAAAAACCACCACCACCACCACCACCACCAAGGAGGCAGCGAATGTTTAAAACACAGTAATTAATGTTCAAAATAGGATTTCTAAAATATAGTTAATAAATTACACTGTCTTGTTCTTCCTTAAGTGTATGCATTCTCAATGGGGGTATATAGTTCCCAAGGGGGCACACATTGGTTTTTAAATGGGAAAATATTACTCTTTCATGTATAAACTATAGATATACATACAATATATAAACACACAGTATATCTTCAGTATTAAATTTTCATGAGATAATTATCAAAAAAAGTCTAAAAAGACTTCTTAGGGGAGCAATAAGGAAAAAATGGGTTGAGAAACACTGCTTAAATAGAAAATAGTGGCTCTGGTTTTTTCTTTATGACTCAAGATCACATGCATAGACACCTCTTATCCTATTCTGTAATAGTTCTTGAGATACACGGGCAGATTTATTCCTTCTTACATGGCCCTGACCCTGACCCCAGGTGTGGATCCTTTTCTGGTTGGTAGTTTTCCTCCCTCGCTTTTAAAGGCTACCTGGTCATTCCCTGGGGGACTGTTTTCTAGCGGAGGCCTGTTAAATCCATGATCTTAATTTTGCAGGCAATACTGAAGTCCATTCCGGTCTGAAAGCAACAACATACTGCCTTGTTGGAACTGCATGAACGGCTCATGAATGAGTTGTCTTTAGCCCGTTCACATATTTTCATTCATTTCTGGGTTTGTGTCTGCATTTTTGAGGATGGAAAACCAAGAAAACCTTATATCCTATACCCCGAGAAGATGCAGAATGACTTACGGTGCAAAGTGTTTCAAAGGTCTTTTCAGACACAAAGGATCCATCAAGGCCAAAGAGAAATATCGATGCATAGGAGAGCATCCCTCCGAGGATAATGAGGTTGTTCATATACGGACTGGACATCTTTATCAGCCTGCCAAGAGAAAGATGACAGTTAACAGAACTGTTAATGTTGTTATTCCTCCAGCAAACATTCCCTGAATGCCTGCTAGGTGTATGGTGTTGCCAAGGCTGGAGGAGAGAGAAATGCAAGCCCAGGTTTCCTCCACTCCCCACGACCCCCATCCCAGGCTGTGCACCTGCTAGGGGCCGCTTCCCCCTCACTAAAGGACCCCAGAAGCTATATAATGCTACTGGTGGATTTTTCCTCCATCAAGTTCACCTATCATTTCTCTAGGGGCAGCTTGTAACACCAGCTTCTTCAACCATTCATTTTCAGTTTACACAAACACATTACTAAGGCAACAGGTCTTTTTGTCCTCTAGGGCTGGGAAGATAGGCTAAATCTAGAGAATTCTACACTTAAGCTCAGCAGCCTTAAGAGAGGAGGGAGGTGAAGGGGAGAAGGCCACACCACCTTCCACCTTACCAAGTGGGCCCGGCCCAGGAGGTATACAGGTGAGCACTCAGTGCTGCTCAGGAAGTGTGGTCACCAGGTGGCATGTGAGCATTCACTTTGGCTGTCTGAAGCTCACCCGGTCTTGTGCACAAAGGGGTCACACCCATGCACAGGAACACCTCCCCTAGGCATTAGGTGATAAAAATGGACAATGCCGCCCCCATCCCCACCCTACCCCTGTCTTCACCAGGCTGCTTCTGGGGGCATTCTTTACACTCCTACACACTACACGCTTGTCTCTCACCTCCTGCAGGAATTCTGCTTTGGCTCCCAGCTGCCCAGCAAGCCAGGCCTGGCTGAGACCAACCGCTAGCTGGAATTCACCCTCAGAAGTGCCTGGCTACCCCAGCACAATCCACTCGGTCTGTCTTGGGTTTTGAGGTGCCCCCTGGTCCAGGTGCTCTTTTGCAGATTGTAAATATGGTCACTTGTTCCTCGAACATTTTCTCTTACACTCTGCCATTCTATGAATCATTTCACACTGAAAAAATGCAATGTGTCCAAGTGGAAGAGAGATAAAAAGCCTGGTGTAAATTATGGATTGCATGTGGCTTTTGAGCTGGGAACACGGGGTGGAGCCACCCTACAGAGGCACACCCTTGGCAGGCCACTTGGCCTGGCCGAGTCTCCTCCTGAGTAAGACAGGAGCCCAGATCACATTGCCCAGGGCAAGTGTGCGGCTCAGATGATGCTGGATTCCTGGAGGTCCTTCTGCAAACCACGGACCGCTAAGGCCCCTTCATCTTTATTACCACGGGAAGCTGGGGAGGGGAGAAGCCAGGAGTTGGGCTGGTTACCTGGAGGAAAAGGACCTTAACAAATAGATAGCATTTAGGGACATAAAAGTGAGGGGAACTTGGAACAACTGTGACGTTTATTCTTATTTCTTTCAGATTTTTTAATCTGCAAAGCCAGTCAAAAAATTTACATAGATGCCAGCCTACTGGGAAGAGTAACAGTAATTTTCCACGGGAGGGCCAAAACGGGGTAGTTAAAGAATTAAAGGAGTTTAGTCTTACGATAGGGGCAACTTGCTGTTAAGATAGGTATTTTGGAAGCTTGTAGAAAAGGAGTCTAATATTAACTGAGAGCTGATTCTGTGCCCAGGCCTCGTCCAAATGCTAATGGGCATGGCCATCAGTTAAGGTTTGTACAGAGTAGGTGAAACTTCCTTCAATTTTTTTGTGGTGGCATATGTGTTACTGATGTATAGAAAATAAAACAACAGGTGAATAAAACTTTTGTTCTTCAGGAAATAGGTTTGACCTAATCAAAACCAAAAACAACAACAAAGAAATACAGAGCCTCCAAGTTCTGTCTTTGTAAGCGGGAAGAGAAAAAAAAGAAAACAACCCTGTTCTCTGTAGAATCAGGCTTGCTCCTGGCTGCCAGGAAGGTCACACAGTGTGGCTTCTGGGCTTGATGTCACCGAGGCTGTGCCCCTGGCGGCCCTGCTCTGAGCCCCT
The DNA here is from genome assembly GCF_003265705.2 of Callorhinus ursinus. Classification (NCBI taxonomy): domain Eukaryota; kingdom Metazoa; phylum Chordata; class Mammalia; order Carnivora; family Otariidae; genus Callorhinus; species Callorhinus ursinus. The sequence continues at coordinate 29,431,578 of NW_027397086.1, read as the reverse complement.
GCTCAGTGGCTCCCCAACAACCCAGGGAGCTGGGTCCAGGGGTTTGCCGTGGGAACCACAGAAGCTGGTTGTGCTCGGTAAACACCACCGCTTGGGCGGCGGCCTGTTCTACTCACGGCTGACCGAAATAACTCAGACGGGGAGCTGCTCTCCTCCAGAGAGCGAGGAGCCTGTGTGGTGGAAGAGAAATCAAAGTGGGATACCCAGGGGACCCATTCTGCCACACACAGCAGTGTGGCCTTGGACGGTTGCCCTCCCTCTGTCACTGGGCTTCGAGACTCTCATCTGTGATCTGGGGGGAGTTACCTGAGGGTCCCAGTGAGAATGATGGGAGGGAGGAGCTTCTCGGGCTGTGAAGTACTGTCCCGGGGGGTGGAGCCCCTTCCTGAACTCAGTGACTCCCTTGGGCAGAGCTTCCCCAAGACGCTGGGGGGTGGAGCCAGGACTTTGGGGGAGCTCCCGCTTCTGTGTTTTCCCTCCTGCACCGTACAACGTGGAGGAAGCCTACAGACTCAGACCCTTGGAGTTTATTTAACCCAGTCCTCCTGTGCAACCAGCAGCCCTGCCTCTGTGTGTGTGTATGTGTGTGTGTGTGTGTGTGTGTGTGTGTGTATGCGTGAGAGTTTGTGCATGGGTACGCACACACGTACATTACATGGAACATCCAATCACATCCCAGGGACCGAACGACCACTTTAGAAAACTGCCCCAAAAACTTCTGTGCCCCTGGTGCATCGGTCATGTGAAGCCCCTACACTTTATCCACAAGTTTGTCAATCTGGAAAGCATCATCCAAGAGGAGGCTGTGAGTGGCTTACTTCTGATTCCGATTCTTGATGTTGAAGAAGAGAAAAGCGCTGGCCATGATCATCCCCAGGATGGTGAGGGCAGAGAGGATGCTGTAGAGAGGTAGGGAGATCTTTCGGAGCTGCTCCAGGATGATGGTCTTGTCTTTTGGTGGCTCGGATCCTAGAAGGCCAAGGAACAGACACCAGCTGAGCCTGGTGCATGGTCAGCCCTCGAAAACATCTTTGCCTGCATGTCTTGCTGTCTGGCACCTGGGCACAACCTCTAAGCAGGACACAACTACTGGGTGAGAGGGCTCCAGTGGTCGGCCAGTCTACCAGCAGGGAGCCTTAGCTAGGACTTATTTCTTTCTCTAAATAGAATCAATAAGGAATTTGTGATGCATTTAATAGCCATTAAAAGACTAGAATTTGATTTGGTCTAATTATCCTGTTGAAAAACCATCCCCATTTGTCCCCAAAGGTAACAGCAGCTTGGAAGGCATAGGGCTTGATGCTGTGAGTGGGTCCCCCTGGGTGCCACTGGGGGCGAGGCATCTGGCTTGGGCTCTCAAGGACTCTGCTCTGACACATGATAATGACCACCCTCAACAGGTCAGACACCTTGTCTGTCAGTTCCATGGAGATAGAGATGTCTCTGGGCGTGGGTTTTCTGCCTCGAGGTCATTATGTTGTAAAAGCTCTTTCTCGTTTTCCATTTTCATAAGCCTCACTAACTGTGGGAGGCAGAAGCTACTGGCATGCCTCCCCCTCCCTACCGTGCCAGGACTGGACCAAAACTGTGGGGTTCCATTTCTCTATGTGACTGTAGAGCTGTCCCTGCTCATTCTCCAAGGGCACCGGGAACCTAGTGGAGCCCTGAGGGCCTCAGAGAAAACTCATCTTTCTGGTCACTGGCAAAACTGTCTGGATCCAGGCTGGTTTGGGAGGAGGGGTGCAGGGACTCGCCCCACCCCGCTCCACTTCTTACAAATCCCTTTCTGCTCAGCTGCTATTTCAAGTCAGGCTTCTGCTGCGGAACTGTGAAACACTGGGGCTTTTCTCTCTGGTGGGGAAGGTGGGGAGCCTGGGGAACCCCAGCAGGGGTCATGGGGACTGCACCATGGCTGTGCCGTGGGGGCCAGCCTGGGTCACACCTCTGTTCCCAGGGGACAAGCAGAGGATGCGCAGGTGTGGCAGCAGGGATGGTGATCTATGAAGATCTGTGTTTCAAAAACTCTGCTAGCAAGTTCAAATGTGTTTGGAAACATCCAGGGGATAAGAAGAGTTCGAACCATCTAAGTAGGGAAGTTGCCAGGTTCTAAAACAGCTAGGAACCTGCTGGCGGGGTTAAATGTAAAGTTTTAAGCAATTCCACGTAAAGGAACATTTTGAAGGAGTGGCTTCAAAGGCTGAAGGTCAGGGCAAAAACAGATACAAGGTAAGTGAAGTAACACCATTCTTGCCTCCAGAAGTGAAAGCTCTACATCTGAATCCTTCTTCCTCCATTCTTCCATTTTTTCCCCCAACCTCCCACCCCTAAGCGAACCTCTGGCTGCATTAGGCTGGTGTCTTCTGGTTCCCAAACACTAGAGCCATCCTGGGGGTGCCCGTGAGTTCCTGGCTGGGAACAAGTCCAGCTCCGGGCATTGAGGAAAGAGCTGAGGTTTGGACCAGCGGGTAGATGATGGTTGTGACCACTCGCTGCTCATGCAGAAATGACATCAGGAAACTGACCACATCTCCTCTTTCTTACTCTACCTTCCCTCCCCTGAAAACGGTGCCTTCACACACAATGCACCTGAAAGATGTTTTGGTAATGTTTAAGATGTTTAGTCACTTGGTAATGACTTCTCAGAAGCATCCTTGGCAGCCACCCTGAGTTTTCGTTCTTGCTCCTCACCCAATCCGTTCACTCATTATTCATCTATTCTTCACTAGTCCTTCATCCATCATTATACCTTCATTCATCATCATTAATGATGACCAGTCATCATTAATAATCACCTTCTACCTGTCAGGCCCAGTGTTGGGCACCAGTGATTCAAAGTCAACCAACATAGAGTCCCTGTCCTCAAGGAACTTATACACTAGCTATGTAAAAAGAAAAAGGCAGTAATAAGCAATCATGTTTACTGAATGCTTATGACGGGCTAAGCATTTTACAGAGATTTTCTCCTTTGACCCATCCAACAGCCTCACAGGTAGAGAAGATTGTTCCCATTTCACAGAGAGGCAATAGTTTTCTAAGAGCTAAGTGACTTTCATAGCTAGTAAGTGGCAAAACTGGCAGGATTTGAACCCAGACCTGCCTAACTGAGTCCTGTGCTCTAACCATTATGCAAACTGCCTCCAAAGACAGAGTCCAGGTGGTTGATAACATCAGGCACAGAGAGGCCTGAGCATGAAGTGGAGAGAAGAGTGTGGCTCTCCCTGATGGAGTCAGGCAAGGCTACAGAAGGGAGAGCTGGTCTGCAGAAGAGGAATAGTTGGCTGCCCACAAGGAAGACAAGGAGGAAAAGGCATTGTGGGCAGAGGACCCAGCAGGGGCAAAGGCACTGTGGTGTGTTGGCATACTTGAGGAACTGTAAGCAGTTTGGTTGGGGAGACCTGAAAGAAGAGGCAGAGAAATGGGAAGGTCTTGGGGTCCACTACCACGGAGTGAGGCCCCTTGTTGAGCAATGGGGATCGTGTAGTGCTCCGAGCAGAGGTGGAGAATTTTCAGCTTAGCATGACGGCCAGGGTGCTTTGGCTGTTGAGGGCAGAACGGACTTCAGAGAATTAATACTGGTGAAGTCCATCTACAACCCACCCATCCACCCGTCCATCTATCCATCCACCCATAACTTTACTGACTCACATGCTCACCTGTTCGTTCATTTATTCACCCACCCAGTCTTGCCCTCAGCTGATCAGTCATGTGTTTAGTTTTTCATCAGATATGAACCTTCGACATGTGTCAGACCCTGGCTGCTATTAGGAGTTTAAAGTCAGTTAGGATCCAGTCAGGGAGCTCATGGTCTAACAACCTAGAAATTTCCATGCAAAAGACAGTGACTATGGGGAAGGCAGAGACAAACACTGAAAGCCAAGAGAAGGGAGCCATTAGCTCAGCTGGGGGCAATCAGGGAAGGCTGCACAGAAGAGCGTCATTTGATCTGGTTCTAGAAGCTGAGGAAGAGTTCTCCTGCAGAAGAAGAGGGAATGATCTTCAGGAAGACCAGCCGGTGGACAGGCTTTATTACTAACCCAAGCAAGTCGTTTCTTCCAGTAGGAGACAGAGCTAAATTTAGCTGGGTCACATTTAAACAGAATTACTCCTGGCTATGGACTGGTTTAAATGTAGATGCCTGGGTAAGAGACAGCACGCCATGCAAATTTCAGTGACCCATCCCAGGAGCGGGAAGTCAGCTCCCATGTGAGTGATGGGGACCCTGTGCTCAGTGAGTGTATGTGTTGAGAGGAAAGCAGGTTCTCTCTTCCCCAGGAAGCCAGACTCCGAGTTGACCCCAGCCCTCAGACAGTATCTGACCTTGGGAGCAATTGAGCAGGCCCCCTGCTATGAGAAGCCCACCTGCCTTACCTTGGAACCTGATAGTGTCGTTGATGATCTCCAGTGTGTCAGCCACAGCGTTGTACTCTCCCACCTTCACCTCCCTGCTGTCTGCAGGGAGCAAGAGACAGGCGCTGGTTAGATGGAGTCCCGTGCCTGTGGCTGGCTGTTCCTGTCGCAGCTCCTGCACCCCCACAGGCCCTGGCTATATTCTCACAGGCTTTCCTTTGCCCCAGGGCCTTTTCCGGGTAGAATCGCAAAACCTCCGATTAGATCTGGGGTGGGACAGACAGCCCTCTCACTCCAGCTCATCCGCTGGTGACTCCCCCTTTGCTATATGCCTTGTGGATGGAGGCCTACTCCCTTCATAACTGGACTCGTCTGTTACTAAGTCCTTCCTGGTCACTGGGCTGAACGGTCTCTTTGTAACTTTCCCCTGGTCTCTGGCTCTGTCATCTAGGACCACACAGAGCGCTTCTGCTCCCTCTGCTCCAGAACAGCCCTAGAGACTTGAAGACACAGACAGATCAACCCCCTGGTGCCAGCCCCCAACCTCACCTTACAGAATATTATTTCTAATTCAGCCCTCTCCAGGTTCCTCCTTGGGCCATGCCACACAATGTCACTGTGTCTGAGAGAGCGTAGACTCAAGGACGGACCAACATATTTCTTTAGGCATGATCTGGTCAGCAGCAAGTACAGGGGACTATCCCCTCCTTCATTTTGCACATTATATTCCTATTAAGGCATTCTGAGGTGGGATTAGTATTAGCGAAGCCAGATGTGCTCATGGATCATGAGAGCGGTGAGGGTAGAGATGTCTTTGGGTCTGGAGACAGGGGAGAGGTCTGAGCTGGGGAGAGAGTTGGGGCCATCAGCATGTGAACTGGGAGGTGGAGCAGGGGGCAGGGAGGAGGTCCCTTGGGACAGTGCCAAGGAGCAGAGAGGAGCAAGGGCAGAATCCCGGGGAGCACAAACCTCTTGGCGGAGGGGTTGGGCTCGGCAAGGATGCTGCAAGGAGACTGGGAAGGACTGGCCAGGGTGCTGGGAGCAGGATGGCAGGAGAGAGTGGGCATCATGGGAGCCAAGGAAAGGGACAATTTCACAATGGAGCTGGCTAGCAGTGTCAGATGTCACCGAGAGACTAGAGCAACAAGCCCCTTGAGCAAGGGGTCAGTGGATTTGGTGCGTGGGGGGACTGGTGACCACAGACAAAGCAGGTCTAGGGAAGCAGGACCAAAGGCAAGGGTTGTGGAACTAGAGGGTGAAGCCCTCAGGGCTGAACAGGCTTTGACAGGGCTGGGGAATGGGCGGGTAGAACTAATGAGGAGTCACTGAGCCTTGACAGTGTGCCTGGACCTGTGCTAGGAACTTGCTGTGCCTTTTCTTGTTCAGTTCTCACAGCTGCAGCCAGTGGTTTCAGTCCCACCGTACAGATGAGGAAACTGAGCTCGGCAGGTTATGCCTTTGCCGCCACGCCACCGATTCTAAGAGTAGAGCCCGGCCTCAAACTCAGGATGTTTCCCATAGACCATGCTCTTTGCTGACATGGGGTTGCCTCGATGGGATCCCTGAGTGGTGACAGTTCCTGCCAAGCTGCCCCCTCCGTGGGCCACGTGTGCCTCCTGCGTGTAGTAACTGCAGAAGAGGCACGCCCATGTGCCCACCCACAGGGCAAGCGGGTCCCCAGAGCTGCAGATGCTGGGCCTCCAAGTGCCCAGAGGTTATCAAGGGACACAGCTGCAGGAACTCCAAATGTGCACCCAGAGGACCCGCCGGCTGGCTGGGGCTCTGGCTCTCAGTGAATTTCTTTGGAGAAATGCAGATGCGTTGCTGGTCCCTTATAAACATTCGGGAAGAGGAACAGGGAATCCCATAGGCCACACTTCTGCCTGTGTTCCTTTGACTGTGGGGTGGAAAACAGGGTTGTCAAAGTCACTTCCTTCCCGCTACAGTGGTCTTCCTGCCCCTGTGCAAGTGGCTGTCACTTGCCTGGGTCACAGCTCCTAAATGTCACATTAACAGACTCTGCTGGGAGCTCCAGCATTCCCGTTCTGGCCTTTTGAAGTCCTCAGACCCAATCAGCTCCTGCCGCTCAGCGGAGGAAGCCCTGATTTATTTATCTGGTGTGGGGAGGCAGCTCATGAAATATGTAGGCTGATTGGAACAAATCACCAGGAGCCGGGAAGTATTGTGGCTGGCACCCCACCGCACCATTAGCCACACAGCCTGCCCCCCTGACTGACATACCCTGATGGACCGTCCCATGGCACCAAGAGGAACTGCCGACTGGCTGGGGCGCACATACTTGGCTTCCCAAGACAGCCATCATCACCAGAATCTCTCCCTGGTGTACCGCTTAGGGGCTCACAGGTGCTTCACATGTTCTTGCATTGAAGGCTCTTGGCAAACCATGAACTGGGCATGATTTGCCCCCATCTGTAGATGAGGGAGGAGCCTCACAGAAGTTAAGTGAACACTCAGAGCCATGTGCTGGGTGGTGACCAAGTGGGCACTTGAACTGGGCTCCCCTAGCTCTGAACTCAGAACACTTTCACCACCCATGCTGAGCAGAGCTGTTGGTCACTCAGCCCACATTTATGGGGTGCCTACTGCATGCCAGGCCCAGCCTCAGGTACTTCCTGATAAAGAATCCCTCAAAAGCATCAGTGTGGGTGGTGAAAGATGAGGTTCTGTCTTCACCCTTGACCAAGGTGGCCTTGGACATCTGGGCGCTGAGGCATGCTTGTGCTAAATCCCTTAATCACTCATTCGTTCATTCATTCAGTCACTCATTCATTCAACAAACATTGACTGGGTGCCTATTATCTGCCAGGCTCGGGGCTGGAGATACAAAGATTAAAAAAAAAAAATTCATAATCTCTGACACTGTAGTTTAGAGACTCACCCAGCCCCACCAAGCAGGTGAAATTATTCTCATCAGCAGATATTATTTCCCTCTAGCCTGCCCTTTGTTAGCAGGTGGCTGTAGCTGGAAAATGGGAACTTTCAACGTGGCCATGAGGATTAAAGAGGAAAATACAGGCAGTTTCTGGCTTACAGCCTAACTCACAGTGTTGAATAAATTGTAGTTTGCCTCATGATAAAAGTAACTGAGCTATCTGCTAGGTCCCCAAATACTCCCTAGGTTTTTTTTAATGTCATAGTTCCCCATAATGGTCCCTCTGCTTGGAAGGCGGCTTTCCCCTCCCTCTACCAACTTGGCCCAACCCTACACCCACCTCTTCCAGGAAGCCTTCTCTGAGTATGTAGCTCCCCTCTGAGCACCTCAGTTGCTGTGGGCTGAGGGCATGGATACAGCTCCTGGTGTTGGGGCTATGATCTAGGTGTGCCCAGGCCTCACGATTCCCATCAGCCGGTTAGTTCCTGAGCGGGCCTTGAAGCCTTGCATCGGGCATCCTTAGGTAGCATCGAGTCTCGTCCCCTGTCCTCTAGCCAGGACCCCTCCCGGGTCTGCAGGTAGGAGGATGGTGCCCTCTGTGTTCTTCCATGGCTCACCTGGTGGCCCAGCTGGTGGTGACCATGATAGGCACCCAGCACTCTCAATGTTTAACTCTTGCGTTCCTTGCTAACTAGCAAACAGCGTTAACCACCCAATGGATACAGACTGGGGGGCCCTGCAGACTGTGGATCAGGGGACAGGCTAGAAAGACCCACCAGGGGGTGGGGGGGATGAAGGAATTGAGCAGAGGGCTGCCTCCCTGCCCCACAACTCTGCCGCAGCTTGCCACTGACTCACTGTGTGGCCCTGGACAGACTGTCCCTTTCTCTGGGCCTGAGTTTCTCCATCGGCAAACTGCACAGCAGGGCTTCCAATGATTCTCAGCCCCGGCACCTGGGAACTGTTGGAAAATACATACGTCTGAGTCCTAATATGGACCCATTATATTAGAGCCTCTGGGGGGTTGAGGGGTGGGTTCTGGGCGGCAGTATTTTTAAAAATCCCCTAAGTCGATTCTAACACACAGAGTTGAGAACCACTAGATTTGACTGAAGGCCCTTCAGTGCCGACACTTTCTGTGCTAAGAGCCTAAAAATAGTGTGGAACAAGAGAGCCCCTCTCCCACAGAACAATGCTGCTTCCTCATTGTGGGGCAAAAAGAAGTGTTCTCTTTAAAAAACCCATTCTTTATTTCAAATTTTAGATTTGGATGATACGTAAAGGAAATAGGTCCTATTGGTGAAAATTAGGCTGCCAAAAAAAGTCCAGTCTGAAAATATTCACTGGCTGTGGGCCTGAGAGCAACCACGAGATGGCTGGGAGACAGCTTCCGTCAGTGATTCTACCTCCTTCTGGGACCGCAACCCCCAGGAGGGAGAGCCCATTACAGGGTCTCTTGCATTAGCTGGGTGCTACTCCCCTCACCCTTAACTGTCCATTTGTCCTCAAACTGACTCTAAGATCCGAATGGAGGGAGGTATATGTGTTCTTTAAAGTTTAATGGTTACAAACACACACACTCAATGTATGACTCCAAGGTCTAAAACATAGGATGGCCTTGACTCAACAAAAATAAAATAAAAAAATGCTATAAGTTATTCTATTCTAGGCCCTCCTAACAAAATCCCAAACTCAGGGAGAACAAAGAGCTCTGGCTGGTAGACAGGACCCTTGGAGCTAGTCTTGACTTTGCCATCACTTTGGTGAGGAGCCCCCAGGAAGTCCTGGCCTCTGCCTGGGTCTTGCTAAAGCGAGTGGGCTGGGTGGGGAGATCTCTGTGGCCTCCGAGACCTCTTGCTCGATGATTCTGCAATTGCTTTGAAAACCTGCCTCATAGGTCCTGCCTCGGCCTGGGGGCCACACATCACATGGACTCCTGCTCCGGGTGATTCTTCAGAGGTGGGAACATGGCGGTCACGGGCTTTGATTCTGCTCTTCTCCAGATGGCCAGCCCTTCCTCAGGAGTGATCCCCAGTCTGGTCACTGCCTGTGGACAGGCCCTAGAGGGTGACTCTCCTGTCACTGGGTGAGGAGCAGAGCTGAGCAGCACCTCTCAGCAGCATTCCTTGGCCTGAATCCTGCACACACTCTTTGTCTTCATAAACAATATGCCATTGCCACATTTGTAACAAATTAACATCACTGACCTTTGTTTAGAAATTTTTAACAGGCCGGGTGAACACTGGCCAAATGGCTTGGGAATATGATAAGCCAGCTAAGGGCAGATTTGTCTCTTGACTTAGGTGAACTGGGCCAGGGGCAAAAGCTAAGTATCTGAGGTTACCCAGGACACATATAAACACAATAGGTTATTTGCACCTAGAGCACCTTTTGTCTCCGCTTCTCGGCTAACTTCCCACTGGCCCTTCAGAATTACAAACTCAGGGATAGGAAAGAAAACTCAGATGCTTCCTCTCCCAGGCAGCCTTCCTAGAATCGGATATGTGGAGGCAAGTGCCCCTCCTCTGAACGCACGTATCACACCCACTGGAGGTCCTATGTCTGTGCTCCCCCCACCCAAGACTAGGAGCTCTCTGAGGGCAGGGGCTGCATCTTACCCAGCTTGGCACCCCCTGTGCCCAGTCAGAAGCTGGCATGCAGGTGCCAGAAAATGACTCTTAGGAAACTTAAAAAGCCCAAACCATGGAGTGGAGGGGGGAGAAAGGAATTTATCCACATCAAAATTAAGAACTTTTTTTTTATTATTAAAGATTTTTATTTATTGAGAGAGAGAGAGAGAATGGCAGAGAGAGAGCGCGAGAGGGAGGAAGGTCAGAGGGAGAAGCAGACTCCCTGCTGAGCAGGGAGCCCGATGTGGGACTCGATCCCGGGACTTCGGGATCATGACCCGAGCCGAAGGCAGTCGCTTAACCAACTGAGCCACCCAGGCGCCCAAAATTAAGAACTTCTGTTCAACAGGGACTTTAAGTCTATAGACAAGTGACTGAATGGAAGAAAGTATCTGCAAAGCCTAAAGATAAAAGGGGACTAATATTTAGAGTACATAAGGGACTCTAGCAAATCAGTAAGAAAAAGACAGTACCCTCAAAATAAAAGTGGTCGAAGGATCAGAAAGATCAACAAATGGCTGATGAGCACAGGAAGAAATGCCCAAACCTCGTTAGTAGTCAGAGAAATGGTATTTAAGACTACAGTATGATATTACTTTATGCCTTTAGCCTGGCAAACAACGAGTGAGCTGGGGACTGGCAAGTGTTGGTGGGAGGAGGGACACAGGAACCCCCATGCCGGTGGCAGTGAAGACAGGTGTGGGCACTGAAAGAGCCATCTGGGATCTTAGGCATGTTCAGTGTTCACACACCTTCCCATCCAACAATTCTGCTCCTGGACAATTGTCCCAAAGAAATGCCCAATTGGGTTCATAAGGGGACATGTACAAGGACACTCATTATTCCTATAGGTAGGGAGTTGAAGGTGGCCTGGGTATCTCAGTGGGAGAGTGGATGGGCGAAGCATGATCAGCACAAGGCATGGCTCAGATGTACACACAGGAACTTGGAAGCACTTCCAAAAAACAAAGTGCTGAGTGGGGAGGGGAAAAAGTAGAGAAAGAAATAGAAGATATATAATCCAGTTGCACAGACAGAAATAAAAATATATGCCTACGAAACAGCAATCCATATTTTGTAAGGACATACCAATACAATATACGCATTAAACACTTAGAGTGTTTGCCTTTCCCTGCGGGATGAGAGCAAATGCTTGAAACAGGCCACAGACAAACAAGCGAGAAGCAAGATGGTACTTTTCTCAAGAAATTCTGGCGGGGGGAGGGGGGGCGCCTGGGTGGCTCAGTTGGTTAAGTGACTGCCTTCTGCTCAGGTCATGATCCTGCAGTCCCGGGATCGAGTCCCACATCGGGCTCCCTGCTCTGCAGGGAGTCTGCTTCTCCCTCTGACCCTCTTCCCTCTCGTGCTATCTCTCATTCTCTCTCTCTCAAATAAATAAATAAAATCTTTAAAAAAAAAAAAAAAGAAATTCTGGCGGGGGCGTGGACCTGGGGTTATGGACATGAGTGCCCAGGGGAGGAGCAGGAAGCCCACGGTTGCCATGGTCCTTCTCTGTGCTAGTCACTGAACCGTTCACAGCTTCATGTCATGGAATTCTCACCATCCCTCAAGGCTAAGAAAATGATCCCCTTTAATTTTACTATTTTAAACTGAATGCTGAAATGACGGCTTTAGAGAGATCAAGCCACAGGACCTAGTTAGTAAGGAAGAGACATGTCTGCTTCAAGGCTCATTTACATGCGAGGGGATGAGGTCTCCATCACTGGAGGCATTCAAGGAGAGGTAATGCTGCAAGAGAGAGTCATGGCTCCCTTCAACATGGAGAGTCTATGGCTCAATGAAACACAGCGTCTGCTGAATAATTCTGTTTTTCAGACTACCTTCCTTGGGCTCTCTGAAACATAAGTCTTGGATCATGAAGGCTTGGAAGTGTCAGGGTCAGGCTCCCAGCCTCAGAGAGCCCACATACATGTGTGTCATCCCATTCTTGCTGACCCACAATGCTGCCAGGGTCTCTTGCGTTTCAGCAGCCTATGTCTCCACTCTTACTTATATCCAGTCTAGTGGCAGTTGGACGACCTGGCTTTTCCAGACCTCTGGCTAGGTGAAGGGGGTTACAACACATGCCTGGACAGAAGCAAAAGGACATGAAAAACCGGCCTCAAGCATCTCAAACTAGGGTCAAACTAGTTCCGCAAGTTTTCTAATCAGTTCTGGGAAATCATCTTCCTGCTTTTATAAACGCTGGCACAGGGCCAGAGAAATTATGAAGCCCCCAGGGGGCAGGGACTGTATCTTATTCAACTTGGCTTCCCACAGAGGACTTGGTAAAGCGCCTGGCAGATGCTCAGGAAATGTGCACTGAATAGAACAGTATCTGTTACCCCAAAGACCAAACAGTAATTAATGTCTACAAATGGGGAGGACAAGCCTACATTTCAGTAGGTACCTTCTGAATGACAATCATGCTGTTGGAATGATGGAAGACCCTGTGCCTTCAAATCAGGTGCTGAAATAGAAAAGTCCGAAGTGTGAGCCCTTTATGTTGCACAGAAGCCATGTGAAATTCGAGCACATTGTTGCTCACCGAGACTCTGACAAACAGGCCTAATGAAGGCAGGGCCGGTGAGCGGGCGAGCGTGCAGATGCTGAGAGCTCCTGAAGAACAGCACAAACAAGGCTCTAATCATGGCTTCACTCAACTTCCTTCCCTGCTGCAAATTCTGAACCATGTTTAGACTTCGGCAGGAACATGGATTCTTTCTTCTCTTGAGGGAAGAAAGAAGCCAATTCCCTGGCATTCATGCTCACATACACGTGGTTTAAAGGGAGTCAGCGCTGGCATGGGCAGGGGGAGGGCGACTGAATGTGGAGTCAGAAGGGTTTTAGGCCTTGGCCCTCCTACACCCAAGGTGTGTGGCCAACAGGATGCTAATGCCAGCTTCTGACCACAGGTGGGTCACTCGGAATTGCATCTGAGACGAGTAGGGAGGAGGGCACGGAATTAATTTGGGAGGTGGTCTTGGGGCACACTGAAGAAGTGTGGGGAGGTGAGACAGGAAAGGGAAGGGAGTCAGTCTGAGGGCATTCACGAGCAGGTTTCTGGGTGGGCAACTGAGGCACAGTCCCACCGGGGACGCCTGGAGGCAGAGTAGAACATACCTTGCAGTTGCCCCACCCAAAAGGAAGGATGCGGGGTGGTTTATCCTCTGTTTCTCTCTCCTCCCTGGCACAAGGTGTCCCTGGAAGCACCAACTCCCTGACATATGGCCTACTCCTTGCATAGGGTGAGGGGTGCAGGTGCTTTTCGTGAGGCATTTGTTCTGGAATTGTGGATGCTCTGGGAGTATGGATGTGTCCCTGACGGCATCTGCCACCTACCGTCTACATTGTCCTGCTGGGAATTAAAAGCTTTGGGAACCCCTGAAAACAATGTAAATGGAGGGAAGCTGGGAGTGAGGAAGGTCATTCTTAGGGATCTGAAGCCCTCCCTGGATTAAAAATGCCTCAGTCTCAAGAGGGGCCAGGGGGCTAACGTTGGCACATTATTTTAGAACAGTTCTGTTTACAAGATATGTGGTTTCTCCAGCCTAAAACAACAATGGCCACCAACTTGAATTAGCTTCTGCTCACTTTCTGTTGTCAAGGCTAACTGCTGTTTGTCAGACAAGTTACCAGAAGCCACAAATAAATGAAGATGTTCTTAAATTCCTACAAGTCTTATCACCAACGAATCCAGTAAGCATGGCCAGGAGCCGGGCATCATGTCAGTAATGTGACAAGCTTCCCAGCCTTGAGAGGCTATAGAGCAAAATCTCATTTGGCCCTTTCCCCAGCCCCAGGGGTTGGGCAGGGCTGGCTTTAGTGTCATCCCATTTTCCAGAGGATTAAGCTGAGGTTTAAGGAGATGAAGTAACTTGCCCAGGGTTACACTGCTGCTGAGTTTCAGAGCAAGGACTTGAACCCAGGTCTTTTGCCTCCGGGTTAAATCAATAAACCTGTACTGGGGGCCTACTGAGCGCCAGGTGTTTGTGCTACCCTACAGCCTTGGAATCAAAAAGTGCAGGGCCATGGCTTCTTGGCTCCCCTTTTAGTCTTCTTCCCAAAGCTACCTCCCATTTCCAACTCATTTGTGTTTTAGTTTTGCAAAGGAATTAACGGAGCCTCCGATGCAATGCTTCCTCTACGGTAGGTAAAAGGGTTTGGAAGGCCCTGCACAAATAAAGAGCTGAAAGAGCATCGCGTGAGGTCTTCCCTTGAGCAAGGGTGGGATGGGCCAGCTTCTAAGATCAGGTTAGTGAGCTTTGAGACAACCTGGGTGTGAGTCTTCCAGGCAGCCCCTGCAAAGGGAGCCTCCACCGCCGGGGCTGACTGTCAGCGAACCAGCTCTGCTGTGAGCCCTGCTGTTCACTGTCCCCTCTAAAGATAGGGCAGGAGGTGAGGGAGAGACAAGCAGACAGGGAGAGAGATGGTGTGAAGGACATGGCAGAAAACAACATGGTGGTTCTATTTAGAAGCCTTTTTTTTTTTTTTTAAGATTTTATTTATTTATTTGAGAGAGAGAGAGAATGAGAGATAGAGAGCACGAGAGGGAAGAGGGTCAGAGGGAGAAGCAGACCTCCCGGCAAGCAGGGAGCCCGATGCGGGACTCGATCCCAGGACTCCGGGATCATGACCTGAGCCGAAGGCAGTCGTTTAACCGACTGAGCCACCCAGGCGCCCTAGAAGCCTTTTTGAAAGGCCAATGGCATGAGGCAATTCTCGGGGTAAATCCTGGAAAGTCCCAGAAAACAGAGTCCGGACCAGCCCAGGGAAGCATGGGCCCAGAGAAGGGAAGGAATGAACTCACCACCCCATGGTGAGTCAGGGTCTCCCCCAGGAAAGTCCCTTCCCTTGTCTGGGCCTCAGTTTCCATTCTGTGAAACGAGGTGATAACCAGGCACCCTCCCAGGTTGGGCAGCCTGCTCAATAATCCAGCACCGCTTCATCCTGGCAGACAATGCACCTCTGAGACCCTCTATATTTGGAAAACTAACTCTTGTGAGGACACGAACATGTCCCCAGCATTCTAGTGGCTCATTTTAGTCCCGAAATAACACAGAATCCCTCTGCCAACAGGATCAATGTTTGTTTTAAAAACATATAAAGAGAAGCATGTGCAGGTCCAGCTCTGATGTTCACTATAAACTGGGCACAGATGTGGTGAAGGGAAAACACTCAGGTGTAGGTGTGCTGGTGGGCACAAGGGGAAAGCTGACGTCCCATCTTAGCTCTGCTACTAACCAGCTTGTGTTCCGGGGCGGGGGGGGGGGGGAACACCTCCCTCCCCTGGGCCCCAGGATCATCTCTTAGACCCTGCCGTGTCTGACATCCTACATATGGCTAAGTTTGGGGAACAGCTACAAAGGGCAGGAGGACATGAAGGCACCTGGGGGGGTTTCAACACACCGAGAGAATCTGGATTTGTTTCGGAAAAGTGTCATAATTTTTGACACAGTGCTAATCATAATTGCTGCTACTTCCTAAGCAAGAAATATATGCACATATTTCTATGTGTTATCGAGTTCTTTCCACATTCCAAGAAGGTAGGTTGGATTATATTCCTATTTTACATATGATGACTTCACACAGGTGAAGTTACTTGCCTAATGTGCTACATCAACTTGAGCTAAGGTAGGTCAGACCCACTCTGAACCATTGTTTGCTCCATGGCTTTCCTTATAAACGCTCAAAACTAGTCACTGGAGTTGGTGTCTAATCCTAACATATGAAAAAAAAAAGGCAATAAAACTGGCACGCACTTGTAGCTGTGATCGGCCAATCAATATTTTATAAAATATTCTCCTAGAATGATATAATTTAAGAACTGGAAATGTGACAAGAGAATTTAGTTACAATCACTCAAAAAAAAAAAAAGTAAGTATCTTTGCCAAGATGCTTACTTGGTTCAACCAATGAAGAAACAAGACTTAACAAATGGGAAAATAATTACATTTGCCGAAAATTACATCTTTCGTGCATGCCAGAGAGCTGACATGCGTTTCAATTACCTGCCACGAGAAGACGAATGGGTAAATCTACAAGATTGCATTACTGAGCCACAGTACCGAACACCTCTCCTCATTGAGCTAAATCCAGTGGGATTTGTCTGAATGAACCTGAATAACTCGATTTCATTTCTTGCTTTCCCCTGGATGACTTTGGGATCTGACGCAAAGGCACAGCTC
This sequence comes from Callorhinus ursinus, assembly GCF_003265705.2. NCBI lineage: Eukaryota > Metazoa > Chordata > Mammalia > Carnivora > Otariidae > Callorhinus > Callorhinus ursinus. Next base: position 29,415,520 of record NW_027397086.1, on the reverse strand, counting down.
TTGTTCCTGGATTTTTCCAGAAACATCCAGATGCTGAAAAACACTGCAGTGAAGAACGGTGCATCTCGTGGTTTTGGCTAACGACCCTGCTGATGACCGTACCGGGCTGCATGGAGGTGTCTACCTGGAGGAAAGCCCAGCCCTGCTTCGCACAGACGCCCTGTGGACTCTGACAAGCCCCTGCCCCTCCCTGGGCCTCTACTTCCACCTTGTCACTTGAGGAAAGTGGTCTGGAAGGTTTCTGAGCCCCTTCCAACATGGACAACAGGAAAGTCCAACAAGCGACCTCGTTTCTTAGAATAAAAATTAAGGACCTGTTACAAGCACGTGGGGGATGATTATGGGTTAAAAGAGATTAAAGAGAAATAGCAACCAGCCATTGTGTGGACTCTCCCACAAACTGTAAAGACATTTTGGAGATAATCAGAAGATCAACATAGACTAGAAGTGAAAGGATATTAAGAATCATTGTTAAATGTTTTAGGTAGGATAATAGTATCATGGCTATGTTTTGAAAAGTCCTTATCTAGTAGGAATGCATACTGCAGTATTTATAGATTGAAATGAGATAATGTCTGGGAGCTGCTTTAAACATTATAGCAAAAAAAAAAAAAAAGGGTGCAGTGGGTGAGTAAAGATAAAGCAAGATTGGCAAAATGTTGATGATGGTTGAAGCCAGGTGATGGGTACATGGGGTTTATTATGTGGTCCTCTCAACTTTAGGGTCTGTTTGAAAATTTCTATCATCAAAAACAAAAATAATGCAAGCTTTTTCAGAATACTGGAGAGGATTGAACCCCCACCGCCCTACTTTCATGTGCCTCTCAGAGTCATGTGGGGAGACGGAATAGCCTGAGAAGTCATGCAGTTGAGAAAAATATTCTAAATAAGTTGAAACTAATGTTTTCACAGAGAAGTGTTTTCTATTGACTCTGCTTTCTCTTATCTGGAACATCATACTTTCATTTCTTCTGATGTATTTTATTGCAGAAACACAACATCCCCGAATACAGAATTCATCAACTAGAAAGAATAAGCACCAGAAAGCCTACCTTGAAATTGAGTAAATTTAATGGTCCCCATTCTCTCCCCATTCCGGAATACAACTTGACCCTAAAAACAAAACAACACAAACAAGAACAAAAGAGAAATGCCATATTAGCTCAAACACTACTGATCTCAACTGCAATTCGTAAGTGGTACAATATGATTATTAATATTGGAAAAAAATAGATTCCCGTGGGGCTGCAGATGCAAAATTAAACTAACTGTTTTAAAACTGGTTGTGACTTTACCTGGTTAATTGGAGGAGCACAAAATCAATAACAGAACACATGTGAATTAAAGCTGAGCTATGTGTCATCATTATCATCGTGATTATCCATGAAACCCCCAAGTGTCCTGTGTTATCCTGGGACAAGGTCTTCCAGGGTGCTGGAAAGATGGAGGCAGAGATGAGGCCCACGGGGCCTGGCCCTGACTCTGCTCCTGGTCCTCACCCATTAAGATGCATGGCTCTGCTGAGGCTTTTTGGCGTGAGAACCAGAAGGGCGCTGGAGGTCAGTTAGTATTTCTTATTAAGGACAGAGAAATGTTTTTGTAAGTTATTCCTGAGTGGTGACATGAGCCCCAATTATAAATGGGCTACGGGGCAGCACAAAATGAAGGTTTTTGAGCCAACGAGACCTGCCTCGTGTCACAGGTAGCTGAGCATCCCTCATTAGGGGCCCCGGAGGCTCCGGACAGCATCATCTGCAGCATCTGCTTTGCTGGCTGATACCGGGCTTCCATACGCTGGGCTAAATAAATCAGGAGCATAAAGAGGGGGTGGGATCTCTCCTTGCTAATACACGACCCATCAAAATTCTGTAACCGTGCCAGGAAATCGACACGTTATATCAATGGATCTTTTTGACAAACTCGAGTGGAAAGGGGGATGATCCTCATTTTACAGATCAAGTAACTGAGACCAAGAGAGGTTATGCGCTCTGTATTAGATCACTGTAGGTGAGGCTGCTGCGAGTCAGATCCAAGTTTGATTTTAATGCCCATGCCATTTCACTACAGCATGTTGCTCCTCATCCAGAAATAAATTCCTTCCTCTCTTTCCATTACCGTGCAATTAGGAAAAGCAATGGTCTTAAAGGGACACCGCTTTACTCTCACTATGCTCTCACATCATCAGGTCATAGCATAGACGATACTTTGGATCCCACTCAATGCTTGGGACAAAGTGCCAAGAAGTATCTTCCCTAGGTGGAAACCCAAAGTCTGAGGCCCTGTGGCTTTTCGAACAAAGAGAATCATTCAACCTGATCTCAGAACGAGAAACACCTTCTAAGGCCACTTTGACACCTCTTTCAAATCCTGTAGACAGCTGCCAGTAGTATCAGTTTGAAAGTAATGGCCAGCAAATTCCATATTCAGGTGACAGCACGCAATTCCCGGGAGTGTAAGGTGAGATGGACGCTGTGATTTGATTTCTAGGGATGATCGAAAAACACAGAACATCGTGCAAAAGGCTCACTTTTATGCAAATAGAGCACTTTGCAAAGCTGGGAAGGACGCAGACGGGGGGGACAAGGAGGACATTTCTTGGTTTGATAAAGGTGGGGATCCAATTTGCCCACCTCCTGCCACGCTCTGAGGAACTCCAAAAACTTCTAGATATAAAATGTGGACAAATTCTGCAGAACCATTATTAGTTAAATGAAAAAGGACATGAAATGGTCTTCGAAGCTTGGATGGAATGACACTGGATTGGAGTACGAGGTGGGTAAGAGAAACTCCCTTTACTTGGTAAACAAAACAAATTAGTCCATCTTTGAAGTGAGAGCGGTCACATTTTATTTTCCTCACAGTAACTATTTTTACTAACGTAGCTCCTTAAGCTCTCAGATAATGCAGTGGAAGGAGGCCAGTGTCCGAGTATCCCAAACCCGGCTTCAGTGCCCCCTTGGGCACGTTCCTGAGCACCCGAGTTACGGACCTCGTGCAGCTCAGGACCTACAATGGGCACACAGTAAATGGCAGTAGTAATTTTTATTTTAAAATGTTTAATAGCAGAGAGCTGAAAAAAAAAAAAAAGATTTTAAGCACCAGGAAGCTTTCCAACCCCTGGGAGGAGATCTTCCATATCACATGTTATCATCCGGCAAAGGGATAAACTGTTGGGTCTTTGCCCAGGCATCCTCACCTCTCAGAAACAGAAGCCCCCAAGTGACTGAGTTCTCAAACCACACGAGCCGCCGTGAACTTCATCGGCGGGTAATGAAGGACACACAGATGGGTAATTGGGCTATACAGGGTGGTCTGCACAGAGAAGCCAGGAAGCTCCAGGAAGCCCCCTTCTGAGAGAGATGTGTCTTCTGGTTCTTTCCTGAAGAAGTTACCATGGCACCCGCTGGGTCTGACCGCTAAAGCCAATTCTGCTACCCTGCCCGTGGCTGACAGGATGGGAACCACTGTCCCAGCCAAGTCAATGTCGACAAGGAAGCCCACGCGCCAGTCAGATGATTTTCATGAAATTCTGCCCTTCCACAAATATTTGCCTAATCTGGGCCATGTACTTAGCTTCTAGGTGCTGATTCCTGCTCTTAGAGAGCTTTATATTTGATGAGGAGGGACAAATGAAACAAGTTCGCCAATAAAGGCACAAGATAACTTTAGTTCGTGGAGAGTGCCGTGAAGAAAGTAAGAGGGAGTGGCTGGGTGAGGGACGGGTTGGTTGTGCAGTCAGGAAAGAGCTCGCTGAAGAGCTGATAGGAGAGCCACAGGCCACAAGGCGAGAGGGGGCTACTCCAAGCAGAGTGCGAAGTCAGGGCAGGAACAGGAAGGGCCGGCATGGCGAGGGCGCGGGTAGGGAGGCAGGGACAGGTCACATCCGACCTGGAGGCCACGACAGGGCTCTGGAGGTGATTTTAAGTGCAGGGACGAGCCCTGGAGTTGGGGAGGCTGAGCAAAGCCGTACTAGGATCTGATGTAAGATCTGGGAAGATGGTTCTGGCTGCTGGATGGAGATGGGATGGTAGTGTAGAAACAAAGACACAGAGACACTGGGGGCTCTGGCGAGGGTGGTGGCCAGATTCTCTCTCTTGCCAGCGCAGAGGGCACCGCCACGGTGGCTGGGCACCGTGGCCCGGACAGGAGTGGATTTCCACCCTACTCCTGCCCCCTCTGTCTGGCGGACGCTGTAGTGTGCGGCATGCCCCAGGGCCCCCTTGGGATGGAGGCACTCATTTCCCCAGCTGCCGGGCATCTTGGTTGCTGCCCGGTTCCCACACGGGGCTGTGCCAGTGACGGTTATGCCCCCTTCCTGGGGCGCAGCCTACATCCAATGGTCATGAAGGGACAAGTTCTACCCCCTTGCCTCAATTCAGGACAACTGTGAAGGACCGTGGATCCAGAAGTCCCTGTGGAATGACCGAGGCCATGGTTACAGCTGCATTATTTCACTTGTCCCTTTGTCACATCCTGCTTCACTTCCCCCCTCCCAGGTCTTGTTCCTGAGAGCCCTCCCTGATCGACTTCCTGTATGCAAATCTTTGTCTCAGAATCTGTTTCCAGGGCAACCCCACCTAAGACCCCCGTCATCAAAGGTCACTGGGACTCTGTCTTTCTTGCCACCTGAAGGAGCCTGACTGAGAAGGCAGTGGATTCTGTGTGAAGCCCATGCTTCAGCCTCACCGTGGCCTGGCATGTCAGCCAAGGAAGCTGGGCTGGCTTTGCGTTCTTAAACCCCAGGTTGAGCAGGGATTTGTTTTGCCCTTCTCCCCACACACGTATTCTTTATGTATATGTAAATGCCATGACTCTCCTTAAGCTTTTGCCGTGTGTGATCCCAGGACTGTAACTGAGGATCATGTGCACTTGAGACCCATCCATATGATGCGCTGAATTCTAAAGCAGTGGAGTCTGGTAGCTCTGGCCGGCGTCGTGGCCGAGTTCTGTCCGATGGCTCACAGCCCGCACTCGCTCTTTTATACCCTCCTCTGTGTTGCCGGGGCCCGAAGTCCAGAAACCACATTTCCCACCATCCCCTGCCAGCTGGTTTCCATTTAGGTTCTGCTAATGAGAAGCATTCACAGGAGATTTAGAAAGTACGCATAAGGGAAAAGCTATTTTTTTTCTCTGCTAAGGCTGTAGCAGCAGGAGTTCTGAGTGCCTGCAGGTGTCTGTGGGTCCCAGCAGCCCCCCAACTGTCAGCGTGGGGGGCTCTAAGCTGACTGCTCAGTGGCCGGTGGGGGGGTCCCCACAGCAGCAGAAACAGCAGTGGCAGGAGCCTCAGAGGCCAGTGCACTTGGGTCCCCATTTTTTTATTTGCATTCCTAATCGGCTCTGGGGTCATTCTTATAAACTCCTCAGAAGTTAGAATCCATTATCAATCAGCATGCCGTCTAGAAAACAGAAACCACTTCATGCACTTTGTGCATTTCAGAGGCGGTGGCCACACCGTTTCCCTTTTTGTTCCTGCAGCCCAAGGGCCTTGGTAGTTTCTGTAAATACTTATCTTCGGTGACAGCACCTTCCTGTTTCGCTCCTCCGCCCTTTTCAACAAAGTTGTAACCAGTTCCCGGTATTAAATCTCCCTCTGAAATGCCTGAAGTGGTTTCTGTTTTCTTGACTGCATGCTGATTGATAATGGATTCTAACTTCTGAGGAGCTTATAAACAATGACCACAGAGCAGACCTGGAATGCAAATAAAATAATGGAAGTAAAGCCGCCAAGTAGATAATTTATAAGGAACTTTTTTTTTCCTGAAAGAGATGTCGCTAATGTCAACGAAGGCGGTCTGTTTCCTAAAAGTCGATCCAAACGAACAGCTCAGGTTGAACCCAGGAGCAGTAAAGCTGAATCTCTTTGTCGGAGAAATCTTCAGAATGCACAGGATAACACACGGAAAAAACTTACGTTTCAGCATTTACCAGACAAGAGTCAACACTGCCCCCAGCGTGACCCCGGATAGTCACGGAGTGTTTCTGAGTGTCCATTCTCCTCTTTGAAAAATAGGAAGCTCAATACCTACTTGTCAGGACTGTTTGTGAGAATTAAAAAAGGTATTTATGAAAAAGGCATAACCCAGAGCTGCTGCATATAAAGGGTAACTCATAATTCCTCCAGGTAATCCTAGTTAGCAGAATTTCACCTGCCGTCAGCTCAGAATCCCCAGGAAAATCAGTGGAGAGTGAGGTGCACACTAAGGATTCCAGCAGCCTGCTCTTAGAGAAATTGTTTCCATTGTTCGTTTTTAGGATTTCACTACTAAGCATGAGTAAGATCTGTGCTAGTAGCAGTTTATGAATTGTATGGGTCAAGCCCTACGTTGGAACTTTTTTTTTTTTTGGTCTCTTTCAATTTCACAGTGGAGAGCAGGGATGCCCAGCCCCGGACGTGATCTGATGTCGGGCTGGAGCTGGAGGCTGGACAGAGTGAAGACTCCCTGGTCTCAGCCTAATTGCGGGGGGGCCCTGGGCCCACTGAGGGACACAGTCTCTCAGATCATGGCACATCTAGGGAAGGATTTCCGTCTTTAATATGACCCTAAGTGCACTCGTCTCTGGCAGCCCTGTTCGTCTCTGGGAGGTGTGAGCATGCATGCTCATCTGAGTGCTTGGTCTGTGCTGTGGGGAAACAGGACCCGTCCTAACACGTCACGCTGCTATCTGTGTAGATGATCCAAGCGCACCTTGGACGGTTCTGCTGCCAGCCGTCCAACCGGGACGATGCTGGTCTCAAATAAATAATGAGGACTTGAAGAAAACACTGGGGTTTGAATGCTGGTCAGATTTTCCATCGAGGGTAGAGACCCTCATCATGTAGGCTTAAAGAAGAAGTTGCCTTCTGTTTTCCAAGGGATGGCAGGACTTAAAAGAGAAATATCAAACAATTGTGTAGGTCCACCCACATATTCTACAAAGGTGAAAAATTATTTATTTTCTGCCTGTGCCTTAGGTTAAAATAAGTCATATTTCGCAGACTATTTAAAATATTTTCTTAAATGAAATGCTTTTGATGGGCCCAAGCCTGGAGAAAAGTTTGATGTATCCATTGAGTTTTGAGCTGTGGGTTTGTAGGGAATTAAGAGGAGGGGCAGGATGGGAGGTGTAGCAAGCCCCAATGCTACCCTTCTGCTGGGTACGTAGTAAATGGAGGGGCATCCTTCTGGGAGACCGTGAGCAGATGGCCCAAAGGGTTCCAGTGGTCACCAGCCACAACGTGCATGGTGGCCCAAGGCAGGGCCGGGTGCAGGGGAGGGGAGAGGGATGAAGAGAAAATGTCGGGGTAGATGGGCCAAGAGAGGTGGGACCACCTCCTCTTTCCTTCCAGTCGTAATACAGGAGTCAAGCTTGTTTAGAATAGCAAAATATCAGACGTGAACGAAATGCCCACAATATAGGGCAATAGCCACATAAACAGTGATAGACACGTGATGAAATGTTCTGATACATGCTTTCAATCAACCAGCACTGTTGAGCACCTAACATGTGTTGGGCATGTGCCGGGCGGGCATCAGATAAAGGGTGAGCAAAATCAACATGGTCCTAGATTGCATGGAGTGTGTAGTCTGGTAGGAGATGCAGACATTAAACAGTAAATACACTGATAAATATATAATTACAAACTACAATAAGTGATATGAAGGAAAAGAACAGGGTACTACGAGAGAGAACTATAACACAAACCTAATGTAGACAGACTGTGAGCCAAGGAGGGCTTTCTGGGGAGGTGGCATTTCCACTGAGATCAGAAGGAGTTAGCTAAGAGTGTAGGAGAGAGGGTCCTGGGAAGAGGGATTGTACGTGCAAAGTTCCCAAGGCAGGAGAGAGATTGGGAAACCAGAGGACCTGAAAGATCCCAGTGAAGCTGAAAGAGGTCCTTGAGGAGGAGATGAGCATGGAATGTGATTGGCAAGGTGGTCATGTGGAACCTTACAGGCTGTATCAAGGATGCTGAGCCTAATTCTGAATGCAAGGGGAAGCAACCGAAGGGTTTTAACCAAGGGGTGACTTAATCTAAGTTATATACACTTGTGCACTCAATTACAAATTGAATTACAAAAGATTGGAAAAAGTGATTTCTGACTGTACCAGGCACTGGCTAGTTGTTCACCAAATCCATTTCCTTTTCCTGTTGGGCACATGGTTAAACTGCATTTCTAACCACCTTTATTTACTTATTTATTCTTAAAGATTTTATTTATTTATTTGACAGAGAGAGAGAGAGACACAGCGAGAGAGGGAACACAAGCAGGGGGAATGGGAGAGGGAGAAGCAGGCTTCCTGCGGAGCAGGGAATCGATCCCAGGACCCTGCAATCATGACCTGAGCTGAAGGCAGACACTTAACGGCTGAGCCACCCAGGCGCCCCTCTAAGCACCTTTACAGTTAGGTGTGGCCATGTGACAGTTCCAGTCAATGGAATGTGGGTAGGAGTGCCATATGATATGCCAGATCTGGCCCATGAAAGCCTCCCACAAGACCTTTCATGCTCTTTCACTTCCCCATCTGCCAACTAGATTCACAGGGTCTTTCAGTGAACTCTGAGGCCCAAGGAACAGAGGGGACCCGAGGTGGAAGAGCTTGGGTCCATGAATCATCATGTGGAAAGAATTTCCACCAACCAGAAACACCCACTTTGGACTTGGCATATGAGGATTATCAATTTTTACTGTGTTGATCCACTAAGATTCTGAGAACTCTTTATTACAGCAGCTGATGTTACTTATCCTAACTAATAACATAAGTAAAAAGGGGTAAAAATTGTATTTATAGTACATTCACAATGATACAAAAATCACTCCCACCAAATAAAAGTGTTTATGCTGGTTGGTTCTTAGGTTGTGTGATTATGACTTTTTCTTCTTTTGACTTTTCTATATTTTCCAATATCCTATAATAAGTATGTATTATTTTCCTAACAGGAAAACTTTATTAAAAACTTTTTTTGAAAAGATGTTATAAGGAAGCATTTTTTTTTTTACAGGCAAAAACAGCAACATCATCACCAACAAAATAATACTCCCTCTTGGAATAATTAATTTTTACTGACAGCTTTGAGTTTTCATGAATAAGAGCCAGGGATCCATGCAGGCATAAGCACATTTCTTCCCCCTCCACTTAGAAGAATGGAAAGAGCCATGAGCAAGGGGTCTGAAGACACAGATGCAGGCTGCGCTCTGCGTTTTCTAAGAACGGTACCTGGGATGAATCCTTTCTTGACTCTGTCACAGAACACACAGAGATAACACCCTTCAAGTTATTTTTAGCTCTGCTGAAACATTTGTGTACATTACCTGAGATTTTTTTTCTGGGGTTGTTCTTCATGAATCAATTCTCAACAGCAACCCCAATGCGGCACATCGTGTGTTATCATCATCTCTGTTTTACAGATGAGGGAACAGAGGCAGTGAGAGAAGAAATCTGCCTGGGGTCATGTGACCAGTGGGTAGAACCGGGATTCACTCCAGCTGAATCAGACTTCGAGCTTATGCTTCTGACCACATGCTATCCTGCCTCCTTAGGCAAGAACCAGCCACTGATGGGAGAATGAGCTCTTTGCAGGGGATCACAGGGAGGCCCAAGCAGCCTTGATGGAGAGGAGGGAGTAGGGGTGGAGTAGGTAGGTGGAAGCGGGTTAGTTAGTCAGGGATGTGTTGATAAATGTTTAACAATGGGCTCTTGTGGTGGGGGGGGGGGAGCCCTGGTTTGTAGTGTTAGAGAATTTCCATGGTGTAAATACTCCCACCAAGGCAGACTTCCAGCTATCTACCATTTAACACCTGGCTCATCTCTTCTGGATCATTTAACAAGTAGCTCTTGGCTCTCTTGGGAGCCTGTAGGATCCAGCTCCAGCACATTGGTGGCCAAGCCAGTCCCCTTGGGTTTCCAGAGTAAAAAAGCATGAGGAGGAACGCAAAGTGCTTAGTTTTTACCTGCACAAGGGGTGGGTGAGAACCTCCTGTCAGAAATGAGGAAAGGAACTTCATATCAGAGCGGGAAGAGCTGCAGAGAAGGGGCTTGGGCTGGTTGCCTATCTACTGCCTCAGTTCCCAAAACCACCCTGCTCCACTCTGCCCCGAACCGAGAGGGCCGAAGAGCCCAAGGCAGAGGAGCTGGTTATCATGAAGACCCAAAGGTTATCACAGGCTGGGAGATCCAGATAACCCTGCAAGCTGTTGGTACTGGGGTCTGTGTCCCCCGGGGGCTGAATGATGTTTGCTGAGACTGTTTCTATACAATTAAGCCAGAAGGGGTTCTGGGCTTTGAGTGGGAGGTTCAGGGCTCTAGTTCTAGTCTTGTCACGAACACCTGTGTGCCCCCAATTATGCTCCTTCCTTTCTCTGGGCCTCAGTTTCCTCACAGAAAATGGGGGAACAGGTGCCATACGCTGTGTTTGTTGAGTGCTTACTCTGGGACAGGGCATGCTTATGCTAGACCCTGGGGAAATGCAGTGATTAAGCCAGAGTCCTAGTCTCCTAGAAGCTCCCAGTCTAATGAATGTGACACGCAAAAAAAAAAAAGAGATAGTTACAAGGCAGTGTGACAATTGGTAGGAGAGGGTGGGTACAGAGGTATGAGCACAAAAGGAAGGGCACTCTCTCAAGGAAGGGGTTGGAGGGGACAGGAAAGAATGAGTGTCAGTCAGGCAGGCAAATAGGATGAGAGAGGAATGTTCTAGGCAGAGGGAAAAGCATATTGCAAAGGCCTGGAGGCAAGAGAGAGCTTAGCTCTATGAAGGACCAGAAGGAAGGGCAAGGGGGCTGGTGGGTGTTATGCAAGGGGTAGGGAGGTTGTTGGAGGCAAGGAAGGCAAGAACCATATATCAGGCAGGGCTTTGGACCTAATGTTGCAAATGGGGGCCACAGAAGGGTTATTATAAACCGGGAGGTAACACGTCCAAGGTCCTCTTTAAAAAGAAGGAAATCTTGTCATTTGTGACAACATGGATGGACCTGGAGGACGTCATGCTAAGTTAAATAAGAAGGACACAGAAAGACTAATACTGCATGATATCACTTATGTGTAGAATCTACAAGAGTCAAACTCCTAGAAGCAGAGAGTAGAATGGTGATTGCCAGGGGCTGGAGGGAGGGAGAAATGGGGAAATGTTGGACAAAGGGGACCTACTTTCAGTTACGCAGGATGAATAAGTTCCGGGGAAGCTAATGAACAGCATGGGGACTATAGGGAACAATATCATACTGTAAACTTGCAAAGTGTGCTAAGAGGGTAGATCTTAAGTGTTCTCACTATAAGAAAGCAAGAAAGAGAGAAAGAGAAAATGAAAACTGTGTGAGGTGATGGCTATGAGGGCTGTATTAACTAGCTTGATGCTTGCGATCATTTCATAATACATATGTATATCAGATCATCACAGAGTACCTCTTAAATAGATATAAATCCTATTTCTTAAGTATGCCTCAATAAAGCTGAAAAAAAAAAAGCTACTCTGGTGCTGTGTGGAAAATGGATGGGCATGAGGGGGAGACTGAGTGCAAGGAAGCCAGTTGGGAGCCACTGCAGAGTCCAAGTGGATGGACGGATGGATTGCGGAATCCAGGAGGATGACATAGCTGGAGAGTGGTCCATACTTCCCAAGATGGGAAGGAGGTGGAACCCACGGGGCTCAGAGATACCCCACGTGAGGGCTGAGGAAGGTGGAGAAGTAAAGAATGGCTTTCTGGTTTGGCAGACAGATGGTTGTGCCCTCCTTACCTGCGCCCAGTGAGTTGGGGTCTTTGCCCAGCTTCCGGGGTGACTCTGTCGCTCTAAAGCCGCACATCACGAGACCCTCCCCCAGGCTTTTTGCCCCCACCCCCAACCCCTCTTCGAGTTTCCTGGTCATTTGCAGATGCAAGCAACCCCCTGATTAGAAATACTTAATTTTGCTTTACTGTATGTTCTATTTTTGTTCAGTGGATTAGTCTCCACCAGGAAAACCAAACTGCTGACCAGTCGACCTGAAAGTCTGAGACAGGCAATTTGCAATCTGTTGGGATTTTCACTTTAAGCCAGGGTGGGCTGCAGGCTGGCCTGGGGCGGAGGGAGGTGTGGGCAGGGCTCAAACAAAGCAGCTGGTCCTGCAGCAGTCCAGGCACAAGGCCAGACGGCTTGGGCTGCAGGGTGACCAGGAAGAGCGAGAGAAAGGTGCCCAGTAACAGTACAGGAAAAATGGGCAGGGCTGCGGAGCTCACGGACAGGGGCTTCAGAAAGGGCCCTGTGCTGGGAGGCGGGCCGCCCGGCTTCTAGCTTGGGGCCCCCTCATCCCTTGGTGGTAGTCTCCTAGTGTGTAAGGAGATCAAGTCTGTATTATCTGAAAGCTGGGCCCAGAATTCCTCCTAAGAGGAAATGATCTTGGTGTAGGAAGGAACCTTGATTAGCCTCCTGGGTGGAAGGTAAGAACCTCCATTGGGAGAACAAGAGGGAGCTATCTTCTCTGCAGAGAAAAAGGCCCAAGAGGGGTGGGAGGCCGGGTGAGACCACCGCAGGGTAAGTGGCCCCTAAGATGGGGGAGGGGGTGTGTGTTTGTGTGGCAGAGCATGAACCAGATCAGGAATAAGTAAGGTCCAACCTGAAGTCATTCAAATGACATTCTATGGTACGAACCCCCTCTCCCCGACCCCCAGATCTTCCCTGGAACCCCTCACAGGTCCTTATAAAAGGGGATGGCTTTCAGGTCTGTTTGTTTTTGTTTTGTGTGACTGTCATAATGGAGGAGGGGTCTGTATTCCCGGCATGGATCACTGGGGCCCAGAGTTGAGGGAAAAAAACATCAGGGATCTGGGATGGTCCAAATCCTGAATGAATTCAGCACAAGCAGGACCATGAGAGTGCAAGCCCGCAGGAATGTGAAGAAATCTTGAGGTTGGTTGTGGTTATCCCTGAACTGAGAGATGGCGCTTCCTGAGAACCTTTCCAAGCTCCCAATGGCTGACATCAGGTTACACATAGAGGCTAGGGTTGGGCAGGAGGCCCTCTCAATCTTGAGTGTGTCTTGGTTTCTCCATCTGTACAGTAGTCAGGGGGTGAGTTTGCATCTGCCGATGTGTGGATGTGTCTAAGTGTGAACACGCATGAGGGCATAACACATGAGGCAGGCCAAGGGCAAGGGGTACTGATGTGACAGTCTCCCAGGCTCCTCCCAGCCCCAGTGGCCCTCAGCTCTCAGTCCCGATGAGTCACCAGTCCCACCTCCCACCACGGAAACAGCAGGCAGGGCTGGCAGGAAGGTGTCCCTGGCATGCCTGATTGAGAACCCATTCTCCCTCTTGGCTCAGCTCCCCCATTTGAAACCCAGATGGCTCCATATGGGGATTGGGGACTATTCACTTGGCTTCATGGGCTAAGCCTAAAAATCTTCCATCAATTAAAAAATCTTCCACTAGTTCTCCTGGGGAGGAAAGAGACAGGAGTCAGCAGGGGGAAACCGGAAAGGGAGGGAAGAGCAGCTGTTGAAAGCCCCACCTCCTGAGGCCGTCTCAGGCTGAGGGCAGTCAGGAGGCTACTTCTAGCAGCAGACCAGAGTGAAGGCTGAGAAATGCCAGGCGTGGACCAGGAACACACGCGGTGTGTGTCTGAAGCCGTTTTCAGGCCAGAGTGGGGCCAGCTGAAGCTCGGAAAGATAAACCTAGGAACCTTTTTGCTTAAGATGGGTTCTCTCTTCCCTCCTGCCTCTCGCCTGGGCTTGAGGCCGTCTTCACTCCCAACCACAGGGGCTCTTCTAAGACCCAACTTATGGGTCCAGCTGGTGAATTTAAGAGTCTCAATTCCCTATATTGATAGGATTTGCACCTGGTTTATAGCCATCAAACACTGTGCAGTGGACATTTATTTTCCTTGCTCACCAGCTAATCCTGCTTTGAATGATAATAGTACCCTGATTTTAATTTAGAGATGATGTTGGTCAGGGGCTGTGAAAGCCACTCTCTAGGATGGCCCCGGTGATTCTCACCTACGGGTATTCACAACCTGTACAGTCCCCTCCCACGCTGAACAGGGCTGGTCTGTGTAACCAGTAGGATATTACAGAAATGGCAGAGTGTGACTTCCAAAACTAGACCATACAAAGACACTGCAGCTTCAGTCTTGCTTTCTTTCGGATCATTTATGCTGGTGGAAGCTGGCCACCATGTGGTGGGGACACCCAAGCAGCCCTATGGAGAGGTCCATGTGATGAGGGCCCAAGTCCTTCTGCCAACAGCCACCCTTAATTTGCCAGCCACGTTAGTGAGCCATCTTGGAAACAAATCTCCAGCTCCAGGAAGCCTTAGGATGACTGCCAGTCCCATCTTGCCTGCAAATACATATAGTAAAGCCCCTAAACCAGAACCTTCCAGCTAAATCACTCCTGAATTCCTGACCCACAGAAACTACGTGAGATAATAAATCTTTATTGTTGCTTTCAGCCACTACACTTTGGGCTAATTTGCTATGAAGCAACAGATAACAAATACAGGGTCACAGGAAGTAAGAGAATTCACCCTGGATGGTTCAAAGGAAGACCCTTAATTAAGGACTACTACAGAGTGGGGGAACAGATTATGAGAGCAGACAAAAGACAGTGTTGTGCCCATAGACTAGCAATGGCAGGAGCTGTTATATAACTCAGAGCAGAGGAGCAAGGGAAGAAATAGTGTCCTCAGAGCTTCACAAGAGTAGGAGACACAGAGGGGGAGCCATAGCCTTGGAAGGAGGGCACATTTATTTCAGGAGAGACAGCACCAAAGCACGGCTGAGGGCTGCACCCTGATCTCTCTCTCTCCTCTTGGCCTCCAATCTCCTGCCCATACTCCCCACTGGCTAAATCCAACCAGAAGCCGAGGACAATGGATCCCAGGTGGTGTCGACCATAGGAGCAGCTTCCCAGAGCGCAGAGAAGGGCAGAGAATGGATCTGTTGGAGGAGAGGCAGAGAAGATAGAAACGCCAACCCTGAGATTCACCTGGCCCCACTCTACCTTGAAGTTCTACGAAACTTTCTCTAAGCAGGGCTGAATCACATGACTTAGACTAAGCCAGTCAGTGTGGTCCTCTGGTAATAGTGGTTGGTTCAGGTCTGGGCACGTGACCCAAGCCAGCCAATCAAGGGGGACTCACGTCCAGGGATTTTTGTTGGCACTACTGGGGAAACGAGCTCCGTCTTCTGCTGGACTTGGTGCAGTGATGATGGGATCCAGAAGTACCTGTGCAGAGGCTGAGCATGGAGCTGGCACAGGAGGAAGCAGTCCAGCAATGGAGAGATCGAGAAGCCTCATTCTGGACTTCACTGTTACCTTTGGGTAAGGACGGTTTCCTATTACTTGCACCAGAAGAGTCCTGACAGCATATCCTCATCTAGACAGCCTTGATGATCCTCATAGTAGCTCTCTGGGGTAGGCTGGGCAGGGATCATTAATCCCATTTTGCAGATGGAGAAAATGAGGTTCAGTTCTCTTCATCACTTGGCAGCCAGTTCATTTAAACTCATCGTTAAGTTCACTATACCACCCTAGGTTTTTGGAATATATTTCATCCTCACGTTGTATGATTTTAGATTTTTGACTTCTGTTTCAGTGACCTTGCTGTGTACATGCCTGTTATGGAAAGCTGTTCTAAACTGTTTAGATGTAGGTGGCACTCCATTATTAATTTTCATCAAACAAGCAAACAAGTCATGGTGGTTAGGAAGATTTTCCAAAGTCACACATCTTTCGGGGGTGGGATCTGAGACTGCAAGGCAGGACTGATGAAGAAGGTCCTCCAGACCTTTCTTGTCCCAAATGGGAAATGTCCTCTTTTCAGTACCTTCCACCGCCCCCCCATACTCTCCTCTTCTTCCTGCTTCTGCATTGAGCCGATACTCCTGGGAGTCCAGTGTGAAGGCGGGTAGTGGGCAGGTGTGTGCTCAAGGCTACCCTGATAAGGTAGGGCCAATTGCTCCATGGTCCCCAGCAAGTTTGGAACAAAGCAGGGGCACTTTTCGGTCTGGTAGGGTAGGTAAGAAAAGAAACATCTTCTCCTGACTACTGAGTTAGCCAAAGACCTTGCAGGGCTTACCAGGACCAGTGAAATCTGGCCTCTGATTTCTCTGGTGGTGTCTCTGCATCTCCCCTCACTGACACCGTCCAGCTACAGTGGCCTCCTTGCGCTTCCCACACACTCCAGCTTCTTTGCCTGCTTGGTAATTCTTGATGAGATACCAGACCCATCACAGGGTGCTTGATATTTTTGAATATTCCTTTAAATATTCTTAGGCTTTGAGACATAATTAAGTTACTTGGAATGACTTTGACCCTTTCGAGGCTTGCTTCAAGCTTTCTTGGGCAGGACCAGAGCTACCTTTAGTCTAGGGTTGACTACTAGGACAACAGCCTTCTGAGTACCTCCCATTCTGAAGTTTTTCACCCTGGCTGTTGTGAACATGAATGATTCCTGGCCTTGCAGGAGCTCTGAGGATCCTTCTGTCTGTTCCTTTCTGCTGGTGCTTTCCCTGGTCTCAGGTGGTTTCTTCACTATATCAGCAGGTGCTGATGAGTCCGCAGCTGAAGACCTGAGGCGGCCCCTTGGAGCTCTCAGCTGCCCTGCCTCTCTTCCCTCCGCTTTTCTGCCTGCAAATTCTAGCCTCTTTGGTCTCTCTTAATTCAAAATTTCAATTCTGTCTCAATTCACATTGTCAACTTGGCGGACTGTGGGGCTGTGTCAGGGCCACCCTTCCTGTGCCGCGAACTGCAAACTCTCCAGGCAGTAAGCTGGGCAATTGTCAGGCTCACATCCTTTGTGTCCCTTCTCTCAGGGGTCACTCTCCTCTGCTGTCTGTAGTCCAGGGTTGGAAAATTGTTGTTTCCCATGATTTGACTGGTTTTTTAGTTGCCTAAGGCAAGAGGGTAAATCCAGTCCCTGTGACTCCTCCATCTTGGCCGGAAGTAGAAGCTCGTCCTACCCCACGTGCTGAAGACACTGTCAACCATGGCTTTCACACTGCTGTCCACCTGCCTGGATCACTTTTCCCCTGGTCATGGCATGGATCCCTCTCACACCTTCTTCAAATCTTTTCTCATGCACCACCTTCCCAATGCCTCTGCCCTCAGTGAGGCCTCCTCTGGCCATCCTGTTTAAAAACTTCTCTTGCCTCCCCCTCCACGGGTGCCATTTCCAATTCTCCTTCCCTTCCCGCACATTTCTTTCTTTTTTCTTCTTAAATAGCAACTGCTGCCTTCTCACATACTATATAATTTACATACTTAACATGCCGGTTATTGACTCTCTCCTTGCACTAGGTTGTCCACTCTCTGAAGGAAGGAATTTCTGTTTGTTTGGTTCACTGCTGTATTCCTGGCCTCCAACACAGTGCTTGGCCCATAGTAAGTTCTCAAAAAATTACTCGTTGAATAAATGCATTGTTGAGAAGATGATAGTAGAAAAAACAAACAAACAAACAAAAAGACCCCCCAACAGCCCATAGGCGCAGCTGTGAAGGTTGAAAAGTTGATGTGTGTGTGGGAGAGCCACTAACATCTCTTCCGTGTGAAGAGCAGCATGAGGAAAAACAGCTGGCAACGCAGGTATGGCTGAAGGTGAGCTCCCAAGACGCCAAGCTCTATCTGCAGGCAGTGCGGAGCCAGGGAAGGCTTTTAACCAGGAATAACGTGGACAAAGATTATTTAGGAAGAATAATCTGGTGAGTGTGTAAATGTGAGAGCCAGAATAAATGAGGGGCAGAGGGGAGAGAGAAGAGAGAAGAGAGGCGGGGAGTTCACAGAGTCAGCAGAGATCAGCAGGTGGAGGGAGGAGTCGAGATGATAGCTGTACAGATTTTTCTGGGGAAACATGACAGAGCGAACTGAGGTTCCAAAGGAGTCCACTGAAGGAGGTGGGGGAGTGGATGAGAGTGTGAAGAGAACATGGGCATTAGAGGGGGTTGACATCAGGCCTGAAGCCTGGACTCTGCCCTTCCTGCCTCCTGAGCCTGGGCCACAGTCGTCACGTCCCACCTCATGAACCTGGGCACAGTCATCACGTCCCACCTCATGAACCTGGGCACAGTTGTCACTTCCCACATTGTGAGCCTGGGCACAGTCATCACTTCCCAGCTCATGAGTCTGGGCACAGTTGTCACCTCCCACCTCATGAGCCTGGGCACAATTGTTACTTCCCACCTCGTGATCCTGGGCACAGCTGTCACCTCCCAGCTCATGAGTCTGGGCACAGTTGTCACTTCCCACATTGTGATCCTGGGCACAGTTGTCACTTCCCACGTTGTGATCCTGGGCAGTTGTCACTTCCCACGCTGTGAGCCTGGGCACAGTCTTCACCTCCCAGCTCATGAGTCTGGGCACAGTCGTCACCTCCCACCTCGTGAGTCTGGGCACAGTTGTCACTTCCCACATTGTGATCCTGGGCACAGTTGTCACTTCCCACGTTGTGATCCTGGGCACAGTTGTCACTTCCCACGCTGTGAGCCTGGGCACAGTCGTCACCTCCCAGCTCATGAGTCTGGGCACAGTTGTCACTTCCCACATTGTGATCCTGGGCACAGTTGTCACCTCCCAGCTCATGAGCCTGGGCATGCTACATGGCCTCTTGAACTGGGTTCCTCTTGTATAAAATGGCACTAAGCACGTCTGCTCCACAGGCAGGGCTTGCTCCCGGGAAACTCAGTACTTTGGGCGCTTAGTAAATGTTGGTTCCCATCTTGAAAACCTTTTCTCTTTCACTACTTCAGAGTCACAGAGTCACAGGCCGCAGAGATCGGAGAGCCCCTGCTCCAACCATGCCAGCCAATATCCCCATCATCCTACAGATGAACTGAGGCACAGAGCTCAGCCCCAGCCGAGGTCCATGACTGTCCCACAGGGGAGACGTGATAAATCCCATTCCTTGTGATGGTCACTACTCCTCATACAAGCTGGGCTGAGGAGAGTGAGCCCAAGGAGAAGACACCAACCTGCACATCTCCACATCCCGTTGCTGGGGGCGCGGAACAGGACATGTTTACATTACATTGAAGTTTAGAACCTCAGAAAACTCTGTTCATAAGAGACTTGAATTCCTAAGACAGCTGTCCAGTGGCTAAGGTCATTAAACATGGATTACTGAGGCAGTTCTTCATAAGCCAGTTGACAGAATTACTAGATCTGAGGATGAACAGGGAATTTTTCTGGTACATTTCGAAAAGCACTGTAGAGCCCGTACACACCGCAGGGACCCTGCCAGATTGCTAAAGGGGAATTGACAGGTGGTGCTATGGATTAACTATCACTACATATGGCCTACTAAAGATCCCATGTGCCTGAGGGAGAATCTAGGTCACTGTTTTATCACATACTGTGGGCCTGTAAAAATATACATGTACACATGTATTATGTATGTAGAACATACATACATATGCATATATAAAATTCCGCGTTCTTCATATTATCACACTAAGGGTCTACTAGAGCCAGTCTAGAGCTGATCTGTCACAACAGTCATTCACTGCATATACCCTAAGGTCTCAAACCTCAAGAGCTTTTCAGGCTGGCCTAAGGCCTATGGTAGGCACCCTCCATGTTTTTTTTCCTACATACTCAGATTAAATGACATAACACGCCCTCAGTTAACTGGACCCCAAGTAGTGGGGATCCAACTCACTAGAGTTTGGCATTGAGGAGAAAGAAGCTCCTCTAGGCTCAGAAAACTGAAGCTCACAGGAGAGCAGGACATGTTCAAGGCCTCTCTGATGTTTACTTCCATCTTTTCTCCCTTCCCTGCTCCATTCATTTCTAAGTGAGAATCAGGGTCCCTCTAAGATAGAATGGGACAGAAAGGAGAAGAGTATCAATAATGGCTGAGAGCCTACAGGTGCCAGGAACCGTGCCAGCTAGCCATGTGTCCCTTAGTCCTCGTGACAACACTATGAGCCAAGTATTCATATATCCTCTTGTACAGATGGGAAAAGTGAGTCCAAGAGCTTATTAGCTAAAGTCCCTTGGCTAGTAAGGGCCAATACTGGAATAAAATGTAGGTCTTTTAAAGTTAATATGTTTTTTAAGTCTTCCTTTTTTTTTTTTTTAAACCAAGATCTAAAGTAATATATGTTCACTGTAGAAAATTTGGAAAGGAGAAATAAGCAAAGAGAATGAATTCTACCCAGAGACACCACTGCTAAGATCTTGGAGTACATTCTTCTGGTCTTTATATATTTATATATTTAAAAATTTGTTATCAAAAGTAAAGATTTGCCACGAAAACCTTTGCGATCTGCCCCCTTTTCACTAAACAATATATTACAAACAATCTTCTATGTCATTAGATAGTGTTCTGTAACACCTATTTCTAATGGCTGCCAATAATTCTACCATATAGATGCATCAAAATTTATTTAGCTTAGTCCAAGCATTGGACATTTCGGTTATTTCTAGTTTTTCCCCTGCCCACACCAAGACAAACCATGTTTCCTTGAGTGCTCTAGTAGGGCCATGTCTTTGCTCATATCACCACTGCTTCCTGAGGAAAACTTCCTAGAGGTATAGTTTTTTTTTTTTTTTAAGGTCTAGAGGGATGCACTACTCCACTTAAGAGGGCAGGGTCCAAATGCTTATTTCTATAAAACATTCTCCTCCCTGCTCCCACTGTCTCTGATTTTCCAAACCTTATCTGTCCTTTGAGGTCCAGCCCGACTGTCTTGACTGGAAGTCCCTACCAATGGGCCAGGAGCGACTTCAAAGGTTAAACCTCTGGTTTAACTGTCATTTGGTCACCTCATGGTCACCTCATGGTGACCAATAGAATATGAGCCGCATATGTCATTTTAAATCACCCAGCAACCATATTTAAAAAGTAAAAAAAAATATGGGTAGAATTAATGTCAATGATAAGTTTTTTAACCCCATATAACCACAATAATATCATTTCAAATGTAATCAATATAAAAATTATTAATGAGATATTTTACATATTTGGGGTACTAAATCTTTGAAATCGGTGTGTTTTTTACATTTATGTACCAGCCACATCTTAAATGCTCTTGAATGAGGCTAGGGGTGACCACAGTGACCAGCACAGGTGTAGAATGTGTCTTACTCTCTCCTGTATTCCCATGAACACAGGGCCTGGTATGAGTGAGCCAATCACTGAAAGATCGGCTAATGGCCTCATCCTATCTTCTCCAGCAGGTATGGAGTCTCTCTACTATGACCCCTTAGAACCTTGAAATATTCCTCTTGGTGTCTCTCCAAAGTACAGGGGTGCCTGGGTGGCTCAGTCGGTTGAGCGTCCGACTCTTAGTGTTGGCTCAGGTCATGACCAGGGTCATGAGGTCAAGCCCCATGTAGGACTCCATGCTCAACTTGGGAGTCTTCTCAGGATTCTCTCTCTCCTCTGTCTGACCCTCCCCCGACTTGTGCTCGCGTGTGCACATGTGCTCGCTCTCTCTCTCTCTCTCGCAAAATAGATAAATAAAAACTATAAAAACAAAACAAAACAAAAAACAAAGTATACCCAGTCTCTTCCAACATGCAGCTATGTAATTACAGGGGTCCCTGCTGCACCTAAGCCAGGACTCAGAGCCTACCCCTGTCAGATGCTTGTTGGGGCCACAGTCCCCAGGCAATGAGATGTTTGACGTACTGGTACTTGGGTGTGTTATGTAGGGAGTGGGAGCTGAGAGGACAGTGTGGTCACTGTCTCCAAGCCTGACCCCAGGGATTGAACCTAAGGGCACCGTGTTCACAGGGAAGCTTGTGGGGCCCAGGACGCAGCCGCTGAGCTCCGGGCTCAGTCAGTGGCGTGCTGGGAACTGCTTAACCACAAGCTCTCCAAGGGGAGGACAAGTCCTGATTTGTAGCATTCGAGGATTACTGTGGTGTAAATACTCCCGTCACGGCCAATTGCACACTACTAATGTGACATCACAGAACAGGAAGTTGGGAAGACATGTGCACAGTTGGCTCTAACCAGCCAAGACAAGTCAGCTCCCATGTAGCACTGACGCCAGCAGCGCAAGGGGCAGAGTGGCCTTCCCCCCCACTGAAGACTGAGGCCATTACAGCCACGTGCGGGCCCTGAGGAACAAAGATCTGGCAATAATGTGGGGAGAGGCCTCCATGAATGGCTTGCAGGCACTGGCTGTCACCAAGGAGCTGTGGCACTGGGCCAAACAAGGAACCATTTGTGAAGACACGGAAATGCCTCCAGGGACACAGAGGGAAGACTGGAGGAATGGTGGGGGTGGGGTGGGTTGCTGGGACTTAAGGTCACGCTGTTTGGCAGGTAGGAGCAACACCCCAGGGAGGTTTCCCTGGCGCTGGTGTAACCTCATTTGTAGACAGGCTGGAGTGGGTTCTGGCTGCTTACATTATATCTGCTTCCCCATGAAACGTGAGCACCTAAAGGCTCAGATCAGATGTGTCCTGCACATTTGTATTCTTGGTTTTTACCGAGCACATCTTTGGGGTCCTGATCTCTGCATGCTGCATGGAGTATTTTTCTGCAGGCTGGGGAAGGGTAAGTGCTGCATCCAGTTTCCCCTGGACCACCATGAAAAATTTCAGATTATCCAGATGTTACACTGCACAGAATACCGTAGAGTCTATAGATGCTTTTCTTTCATTTACTGTAGGAATGTTTACAGTGTATGTAACTTGAGAGACATTCAGTTTAAAATGAAAAGTAACTGCATTAGAAGGACATCCTTGATCACCCCCTCATTTCTGTCAAGACTGACATTTTTTTTTCCTCCCCAAACATGCCTTGAATCCACCTGCTTCTCTCCCTCCCCATGCATCACAGGTTAGTACCAGTGTCCTGCAGGTGCTCTTGCTTCTTTCTAGTCTGTTCTGTCCACTGCAGCCAGGGGAACCTTCTTAAAAACAGCAGTTAGTTCACTCCCTTGCCAGACACCCTTCTACAGGGTCTTACTGGTCTTAGGGTAACAGGTGCAATGTGATGTAGCTTCCACCTAAGCCCTCTGGCCCACTCCCCAGGTCCAGCCTGTCCCACTCTGCTCCGGCCACACTGGCTTTCTTGTGCTATCTCGAAGGTGCCACACCTTTTTCCAGGAATGCCCTTCTGACTCTCTTTGCTTAGCTCCTATTCATTCTTCACGCTCAACTAAAGTCATCTCAGGGAAGTCTTGTCTTTTTTTTTTCCCTTTTCTTTTCTTTTTCCAGGGAAGACTTTCCTGATCCCTAGCCTTGGTCAGGCCTCCATTTCTAAGTCCTCAACATGCCCCGTGGCTTTCTTCAGGGCACTTTCCACAATCTATATTCAAATAGTTATTCAGATGAATATCTGCTTACTCTCTGTCTCCTCCTGGGTACAAGGACCACATTTGCCTTGCTCAGTGCTGTATCTGTAGCACCCCCTCCCCATGCCTCTCACACTGTAGGTGGTAGGAAATAGTTATAGAAGGAATGAACGAGCAAAGGGAAACAGCCACTTCCCTGTGGTGGTGCCAGGTTTTTACGCCGTGGTTCCATCACTGATAATAAAAATCCCACGGCCCAAAAGGGGTGTTTTATTAGTTCTTGGACGTACAGTTAATTTTTTCACTATAAATATCTGATTTCTCCTCTTGTTTAAGCAAAAAACAAAACAAAACAAAACAAGGTAATACATGCTGTCACCATGGTGCCCATGAAAAAGGCTGGAGTGAAGAGGGGCAAAAAAAGGAGCAAGTTCTGAAGCTGACCTCTAACCGCCCCCCATGGAAGATGGAATCATGGATCCTGCCAAATTTGAGCCATTTCTTCCAAAGAGAATCCAAGTGAATGGCGAAGCTGGGAATCTCGGTGGAGGGGTTCTAGCCATTGAAAGGAGTGACAGCAAGATTACTGTAACTTCTGAGGTGACTTTTTCCCAAAAGGCATTTGAAATATCTCACCAAAAAACATCTGAAGAAGAATAATCTACGTGATTGGTTGCGCGGAGCTGCTAACGGCAAAGAGAGTTACGAATTGTGTTACTTCCAGATTAACTAGGATGAGGAAGAGGAGGAAGAGGAAGATTACAATTCATTTATCTGGGGACGCCTGGGTGTCTCAGCCGTGAAGCGTCTGCCTTCGGCTAGGGTCATGATCTCAGGGTCCTGGGATCGAGCCTCGTGTTGGACTCCCCGCTCAGTGGGGAGTCTGCTTCTCCCTCTCCCTCTGCTGTTCCCCACCACTTGTGTTCTCGTTCTCTCTCTCTTTCAAATAAATAATAAACATCTTTAAAAAAATAAAATTCATTTATCTGGAATATTTTGTATGAGTTCTGGAATACAACTTGGGAACCAAAATACATAAATAAAATGATATAGATGAATTACAGCTTTCTTTCTTCTTCTACTGGGGTGAGGACCTGCCCTCTCTCCTCAATCACACACTGCACTTGACAGTTTGTAACGCACTTTCCTTAATTCATCTCCAGAGCAACCCAGCAAGGGGCTCTTGGTCACTGGTCTCATTTTGCAGCAGAGAATGCAAAGATTAGAGACTTCCCCAAGGTCACCACTGCTAAGATGGTGGGGACATCATGCAAACCTAGGACTGCAGACTCCACGTCCAGTGCTCTTTCTGCCACACCGGGCTGCGTCTCCCAGGAAGGTAAATGAGCCACCCAAATGAGATGGTGTCACTTCAGTTTTGCCTGGAATTTTTCACCGATGCTTTCAGAATCATTTTTGCAACCGGCACATTTCTTAAAGGAAGAAAACTAGTTCATCACAGTAATCAAGTCTGTCATAGAGGATGTGTGATGATGTTTGAAAATATAATCCTATGAACATCAGAACTGACAACTCTGAAACATCTCTAGGCTAAATCTGCTAATAACAGTCTTTAGCATTCAGGTTGGCACTCACATCAGTTGGTGTGATACATTTCACAGCAGAAATGCCCTAACAAGGAACTTCCTCAAAGAGGAACTGGATAGAGGACAGATTTTAATGAGGCCGGATTCCTGAAAGGGTGAAGTGTTAGTGAAGAATAATGGCATGAAATGAAACATGTATTTCCACGAGTCAGATGACAACATGGGGTCTCACATCAGAAAATGCAGCAAACACTTTCTAGAGGTCGGGACTGGTACAGAAGAGGAGTCAAGACATCAGGGCCATCACCTCTGTAGATCCTCCCAGAGAAAATGTGCTTTGATTAGAACGAAGCTGACACACATGAATTGCAATTACCTCTTCTGCGCCTGCTGTTCACCCACTCATTCCTTCTCACCCACTTATCTACCCACCGACTCATCCACTCATTCATCTTTGTCTGACCACTGACCTGCCCATCTACCCACCTGCCCCTTCTCCGTCTATCCACCCATCCATCCACCTATCCACATGCCTATCCATCCATCTGCCCACATACTCATCCATTCATTCATCTATCTATTCGTGTATATACTTGTCTCTCTCTCTCTCTCCATCATCTCTTCCTGTATCCATTCACCTACCCACACACCCATCCAGCCGTTCACCCATCCACTCAACCTTCCAACTGTCTACTCACCTGCCCACCCCTTCACCCATCCACTCACCCATCCAACCAGCTAACTAGTCTTTCCTGTATATCTACTGTGTGTAAAGTCCTTAAGAGATGTCGAGGAGGTGGGGGACATATGGTAATAAAAATCTCTGATGTATGTGTGTTTACTGACCGTGAGCTGAGACTCTAGTAGAGGCCAGACTATGAGCTGGCAACTGAGAATGGAGGGGTCTTTCTAAGACCCCACATTCAAGGAGTGGGTAGGAGAAGGCTCCACCATTAAGCTAACCAAGTACTCGGAGTTGAGATGATGGCACAACCAGGATGAGGGCGGGGATTTCCACACTGTGCTGGGCTCCAGGGCCAAGTTCCATCAGCTGCCATAGGCAGCTTACCCAAAGCAGCCCGGCTCTTGTCTGTTGAATGGACACCCACCCTCTGGCCAAACACCATTTTTTTTTTTTTTTTTTTGTTATGAACACACAGAATGTGGTGAAAGGGCATGAAACAAAAAGGCTATTAATCCTACCACAAAAATCTCGGGTGTAAAAGTACAGTATTGTTTGCTGCTTTGGTGACTAGACAAGCCACCCACGATGACCACTGTTCTGCTGTTGGTTTCTCTCTCTCTCCCCCGCTCTTTCATGATTCATTTCTTCACCTTTGAAGAGGATGGCCAAAGTGCCTTTCCAGATAAAGATAAAGCAGTAAGAAACCCCCCTGATACGTGTATCACCTTAGTGATTTCTGCAGCCTCCACGTACCATCTGTGCTTTTCTTTACTAAATATCTGCCTCTTAAAAAACCTAAAAAAGAAACCCCTCTTGCTACCTCAAGTGCCAGTTGTATTTTTATTGCACACATTAAAATCAAACACAGCTATTAAATTAAAGAATGTAGGTCTGGGTCCCAGCTCAGATTGTGCCCCCTCCCACCTCTGAGGCTCTGTGCATGGACCTGCCATCATGGCTGCTCTCCTCCCTCCCACCCTGCCTGGGTGCTGACTGGGGTGGGCTGACCCGAGGGCCCAGGCTAGCTTCCCCGTTACAGCTTTGCTTCATGTTTGTTACTGCAGAAATTGGCCTGCTTATTTTTTAATAAATGAGGAGGGTTAACAGAGGAGTCTTCGAAGGAGCAATTTTTTTTTTGGTGGGGGGGGGGAGGGAGAGAGAGGAA
>NW_027397086.1:29343766-29388821 GCF_003265705.2 Callorhinus ursinus | reverse complement strand
GGGGGGGGAGAGAGAGAGAGAGAGAGAGAGAGCAAGTGGGGGGAGGGGCAGAGGGAGAGGAAGACAGAGAGGATCTCAAGCAGGCTCCACACTCACTGTGGAGCCTGAAGCCAGGTTTGATCTCACAAGCCCAAGATCATGACCTGAGCCGAAATCAAGAGTCTGATGCTTAACGACTGTGCCACCCAGATGCCCCCCAAGGAGCAAATTTAAAAGAAAAAAAATAACGTTAAATGTAATCTTACGTTAACCGAGGGGCCATGATATTGGGATTCTCTGTAAAATCTCTTTTGGAAAACAAGTTTGAAACCCAGTGGAGTAGACTGATAAATAGCTACGTACGCGGAGACTATGAACACCCATAAATCACATAGTTAGGGGTGTGTGTGTGTATGTTTTTGCAGTCCATGTGAGGGCATTTGCTTGTGTGCCTAGGACTGTGAGAATGAGAATTCCCAAAGACGGTAACAGCTGACAGAATGCAGCTGGAGCAGTGACGTGGGGACCCGCCAACCCCCTGTCCCTCCTGTAAAGTTAATCACAGGTGTTTGCAGGTCTAGAGGACTGTGTGCAGCTGGTATCTGGATGTACCCCTCCTTATTGTTCTTGTGGTAATTTAGCTGCCATCGTGTCCTGCACCCTACATGCATAAACCTCTTTAATCCCCACGACCCTATATAGTAGGCACTGTTGTTATCTGTAGGGTATCCTTGGGAGGATTCTGCTCAGTTCTCCTCTTTATGGCTGAAGCACCATCCTCCAGCTCCTGGGAATACTGGAGACTGAGGGTCCCAGCTGGGTCTCCTATTGGGAATTACCCTCCACCATGGGGAACCTCCTTGCCCCTGGAAGTACCCCTCTGAAGGCCTGGCCATGGCCAGTCACTGGCGGATGGGAAGATACAAAGGCCGGGCTCCATGTCTCGCTGTGGACAACTGTGAGGGCCATCCCAGCTCCCGAGTGCTCCCAGCATCAACTGTAGCCTCAGTTACAACCACATTTCGGATCAGCACCTAGCTCTGCCCCAAGTTGCCGTCCTCACTCCCTTACAGTACATTTCCTGAGTCCACCCTCCCATAAACCCGCCACACCCAGCGCTCCGGCTCAGAGCCAATCACAGCGAGCCCAATCTAAGGCATTATCCCCATTTTACAGACAAGGAAACGGAGGCGCAAAGAGATTAAGCTCTTGCCCAGGTTTACCTGACTGACAAGAGGAGCCAAGGTGTGAACCTAAGAAGTCTGTCTCCAGAGGCTGTGAGGCTAAGCATTTCACACTATTGATGGCGAAGGTGGGCATCCGTACCCCACAATCCTGTCCCTCCCACAGCCCCTTCCACAGTTTGCAGTGCCCTGACCAGACTCCAGGCCTAGTAACTGAGTAAGTTGCCAATTACTGTTTATTTATTAAGGATTTATTTATTGATTTGAGAGAGTGTGCACATGTGCGCAAGCTGGGGGAGGGGCAGAGGGCGAGAGAAACTTAAGCAGGCTCCATGCCCAGTATGGAGCCCAACTCGGGGCTCGATCTCAGGACCCTAAGATCATGATCTGAGCTGAAACCAAGAGTCAGCCGCTCATCCAACCCCGCCACCCAGGCGCCCTGGCCAATTACAATGTAAATAATTCTTGTTTAAGTAAGAATCCTAGGAAGCTTGAATTCCAGTGAGAAAGAAAGGGAGTTACAGAGGGTTGCAATTCCAGAAGAAGATGGATCTTCCCAGCTCCCTCTGCCCCCTGACACAGGGCTGGCCTCACACAGGGTCACACACTCACACAGGTGTGTGAGTCACCGCTGCACCCGCACACCCAGGCAGAGCTGACATCCATCAGTGTTTAAAGCTGTGTGTTTTGTCAGTTGAAATTTCTGTCAGCTGTCCTCCCCTGATGGCAGAAGGCCTCCCTCCCACTTAGCAAGTGCACAGGCTAACATACCTTGACACACACTTGGGGGTGGTATTCTGGCCTCATGCAAGGAGAAATGCTTGTGATGTGTTACGGGGCTCTCCAGATTTGCTTTACACACAGGATCTGGGTCTATCTTTATCTGAGTGTCTTCCTCAACAGTGGGGATGTCACTCCTAGTTACCTGTATTTTACTTTAAAGTAAACTTTGTTTACTTTAAAAATTTTGCTCACGGTATTCTCAACATTTTAAAATGTACATTCTTAAATTTCTGTATGAAACTTTTGCTAGGCTAGTGACTATTTGGTTAGCAGTAGCTTGCAAATAATTTTCCTCTAAAATTAGCACACTACTTATATCTTTACAAATACTTTTTAATATAAATAATAAATAAATAAAACCAGCTTTCCCATAATAAATAATAGCTCTAAAATAATCACAATGGAGTGCCCAGGTGGCTCAGTCAGTTAAGCCTCCTACTCCTGGTTTTGGCTCAGGTCATGACTTTGTGGTCATGAGATCGAACCCCACGTCAGGCTCCGTGCTCTGTGTGGAGTCTATTTCAGATTCTCTCTCCCACTCACTCTCTCGAGTCAATAAATAAATAAAAATCTTAAAAAAAAAAAAAATGATTGCACCTAATGGGGGGGGTAAGTGTTCAATGGGTACAGACGCTCAGTCTGGGAAGACGAACAAGCTCTGGAGATGGGGGGCTGATGGCTGCACAATGAGGAGACTGCTTCATGCCACTGAACTCTGCACTTACAAGTAGTTAAGGTGGTAAATTTTATGTATATTTTATCATAATAAAAAAAGAAAGATGGGGTTAAAATGATTGAGGGCCACTGTCATAGAAAAAGCTTTATAATGTGAGGGATCAAAACAAATAGCTGTAAAAGAATTAAAAAAAAAAAGATCACAGCTGAGTGTGAAGGGTGGTGCTTCAAGTGGGCCTGTCTGAATGACGAAATTACGGGTGATTTTGATTTTCTTTTTGGTGCTTGCCTGTACTTTTTATATTTTCTTTCTGATCATGTATTATTTTCGTAATCCAAAAAGGAAACGTATAGGTTTTTTTTTTTTAAGATTTTACTTATTTATTTGACAGAGAGAGACACAGTGAGAGAGGGAACACAAGCAGGGGGAGTGGGAGAGGGAGAAGCAGGCTTCCCGCTGAGCAGGGAGCCTGATGCGGGGCTCGATCCCAGGACCCTGGGATCATGACCTGAGCTGAAGGCAGACGCTTAACGACTGAGCCACCGAGGCACCCCACGTATAGGTTATTTTTGAATACATGTACGAGAAGAAGATGGAACACAGGGTTGCAAATACCTTTGCTCCCCCAGTCAGGGAAGAAGTGAGTAAAATGTAAGGAGCTGCTTCTGGGACTGGCTGGCCACACTGAGAGGCATAGAACTTTCCCCTGGGTGGTAGAAGCTGGATGTCAGGGAGAGTTGCCCACCTAGAGATGAGGGGCCAGGGCCCTGGCTCCAGCCTCACCTCACACTAGGGCTGCAGACTCCCCACCTTGCACGGTGGGTGGTAAGACATGCTGGTCTCACTGGCTCCTTTCAGCTCTGTCCTTCTCTGGCTGGGATTCTTTTGCCCCCTAATGGAGGAGAGTATGTCTAGGTGTAGGATAATGGTTAACCACAAGGGCTGAAAATTAGCCAGGCTGTGTCTTGTGTCCAACTTTGGGTAAATTATTTAACCTCTGAGTTCTCTCACCTGCCAAATGCTGGTAACAACAGTCTCCATTCTGTGGGGTTGTATTAGTTTGCTAGGGGCTGCCTTAACAAAATATCATAAACTGGGTGGTTTAAACAATCTAAATGTCATGTCTCATGGCTCTGGAGGCTGAAAGTCCAAGATCAAAGTGTCGGCAGGGCTGGTTCCTTCTGAGGGCTGTGGGGGAGAGTTGGTTCCACACCTCTCTCTCCAGCTTCTGGTGGTTTGCTGGTAATCGTTGGTGTTCCTTGGCTTGTAGAAGCATCACCCCCTCTTTGCCTTCATCTGCACGTGGTGTTCTCCCTGTCTGCATGTCTGTCTCCAATTTTCCTCTTTTTATAAGGATGCTAGTTAAATTGGATTACCCTACTCCAGTAGGACCTCATCTTAACTAATTACATCTGCAATGACCCTATATTTCCAAATAAGGTCACATCCTGAAGCACTTCGGGTTAGGAGTTCAAATATGGATTTTTAGGGGGACACAATTCAACCCATCACCAGAGTTATTATAAGTATCAGATGAGATAATGCATTTAAGAGCTTAGCATAGCAGCTGGCATATAGTGAGCGTTCAGAATTATAGCCACTCCCATTATCATGACATTTGTCATTACAGTCATTGTTACTATGACCACCTTGTCACTGGCTCCTTCCTTTGTTTCTCACAGAGACCTAGACAGTGTCTGTACATAGGGCTTCTGTTGAAGCTCTCATGAGACGATACACTCCCCCACACTGCTTTTCATAAGAAAACAGCTATTTTTTCCCTGACTTGAGAAAGTCAAACTTGCAAGCTTTGGAAGGCTAGGCATCAATTGAAACAAATTGCTAAACCACATTATTTTGATCTTTCAAATTTATCTGACAGCAGAAGGAGTAGGTTTCTTTCCTGTGCTGTACATCATCTGCAGTCATTTGTAATTGTGTTTAAAGAAACGGGGTGGAGGGGGAGCCATGCGGCACCTAGGAACACAAGATTTGGAGACACCTGCCTTTAGAATCAGAAGAACTGGATGTGATGCTGAACGAGGCTCATACGTGGGGAGCCCAGCAAAGCCGGCGGAATTAACAGAACACCTAAATGGTGAAGAACATGGGCTTCTGAGTTAGCCAGATTGGGCAGTTCTGAATAAACTCTTGCCACTCGCTGCCTGTAGGATACTGGGTACATCATTTATCTTTGCTCAGCCTGCTTTTAAAAAAATCTATGACATGGTCATTAATTATCTAAATCCTTCATTCATTAAACAAAGATTGATCAGGTACCTAGTATGTCCCAGGCACCCAGCTCTAAGTCTTACGGGAGGCCCTGTGGTGGTGGGGGGGTAACTGTGGTGAGGCAGGATGAGGGGGTGGGAGCTGTGATTTTAAACAGGGTGTGGGCAAGGCCTCCCTGACAAGGTGACATGTGGGCGAGATGGGACAGAGGGGAGAGAGCCAGACACAGCTCATCGGGAGGAGGCTTCCGGGCGTGTGGAATTACCCATCCCCCACCTGGTGGCTGTTTAGGGCATCACATTCAATAACATGGGTACAGTGCTTAGGGTGCTGCCTGGGATGCAGCAGGGGCTCATTAATTGATGGCTATTATTAGCATTATGTTAATAAATGGAATTGCACTGAACAATGAAGGCGACTATAAATGTACTGTGCACAAGGGCAGTCACACAGTGATTATTATTATTATTATTATTATAGTTGTTTATGGCTAGCAATTACCTCTAGAAAATATTCCTGACAGTCTGAAGTCACAGAGGGCCCATCAGCAACCCCTCTCCCCCTCAGGCCCTACAACTTGAGCCCCAGAGAGACAGGGAGGGGAGAGACCAGGGAGCAGGCTGGAAGGGTGGGTTTCTATCCTGCCTCTCTCCTGCCTCAGGAGCCCTGTCCCCAGCCCCACACATACACACTGGGGAGATTTCCACAGCCTGTGTGAAACTCTGATGCCAGCCATCACAGCAAGAATTTGGGAATCATTATTAGCAGATTCAACAACTATAGACCCTGTTAATACTTCTCTTGTCAGTTCGAATTATTTATTGGGCAGAAGAAGTCTTTTTAGTTTCTAGAAGCCCGGAAGGCAGCAGAGTGGGAGAGTGTGACGGAATTTCTCAATCATGTGTGGATGCCATCCAACAAAGTTAATTCAAGGTTACCAGTGGCAAAGAGCTTCTACCAGGTGTAAAGTGCTGGGTGCAGAACGGTGTGACCAGAGGCATGAAAAGTGGTCCCTGCAAATGTGGGAGCTGCTAATTCATCAGAGGAGGCAAGTACGGCTCTCCCACAGGCTGATGGCAATGGGCAGGGCAAGGAGCAAAATGCAACTGAGTATATTCAGGGAGAAGAGTCCAGAACCCTCTCCCCGGTGTGAGGGAGGCGATGGGGGAGGGCTGCTGCTAAACTTAAAGGCAGAGATGACAATTAGGTTACAGGAAAAATTCTCTCTTGAGAATGTTTCCATTTCCCATAATGATACCTGGGTGTCTTCAACTGGGTCCTCCAGAAGCTCCAGAAGCCCAGGACAAGGAATTGTGTGCAAGTGATTTTTTAAAAGATGTGTTCTCAGGAGAAACTTGTAAGGGAGAGAGGAGAGAGAAAAGGCCAAGAATGTGGTTTTGGGTGAGGGCCAGCCTCAGCCTAATCCCACGGGGAGCTCTGGAGTGTGCCTAGCCCTGGTGTCATAGGACCACACCAGCTAGTCACCATGGCGGGCCGCTGGGCTATGGTGTGGGTCCCAGGCACCTCCAATTGCCCAAGGTGTGAGCCATCAGCAGGGACATCTGCACGGCTAGGGGCTGGGCAGACTTGACCAAAGCCCCTAAAAGAGATCCCAGGAGATCTGGCCGGGACACCAACAGGATCTGCTGTAGCTAGCTTTCGTGTGTAATGCTGAGTGCTAATTCTTGGGGCCGCGGGAGTTTGAGCCAGACTAGAGGGAGGAACGGAAGGGGGGTCTGCAAGCAAAAACCTTCCACTTCTAAGGTGAGTATCAAATCCCCAGAGTGAACAGCAGCAGGTAGAAAATTGGAAGTGTTCTTGCTTACAGGCAGGGTTGACGCCATTCTGTTTTGATATTAAACCGCCACAACCTTAATACAAGTTAACTGATTTATTATTGAGACAATTAAATGAGATAGTATATGTACAAACAGACTGGCACTTAGTAGGTACAGAATGATTGTTTTGCTGGACTTGATTCTGAATACTGCTTGATTAGACCCACATAAACTCTGTTCTTTGAAATGTCACCATGGGGACAGCGGTAGTAATAATAGAAATAATGATGTTGCAGTTTGGGGAGCTCATCACCAGCATTACTTACCCGTCTCAACCCTATGAAGTAGGTTATATTTCCCTCCGTAGATGAGAGATAAATAATTTCCCTGACGTCACATAGCTCTAAGCAGTGGACTGTGGCCTCCTTTTGTCTGACTTCACAGATTTGCATTTCCTGTTGTAATTCATCACTGCCCTGCCCCGGGCCATGGTACATTTTATCTGAGTTTGGGGCAGGGGGCAGGGGAGGGCATTTGCCAGGTTCTCAAATCAGCTCCTCGGTAAAGTTTGTGTCTGATACAATTCCCCGGGAGCTCCCAGAGTCTGGGATGGGGCAGAGACAGGTGGGGCGCAGCGGCAGTTGTGGGGGGGGGGTGCTGTGGCTCCTGGGAACAGCCAACAGAGGTTCATGAAAGCAAGGCCCTAAAATAAGAAAGCTTGAGTGGCGTCGGCAGCTAGCACGGGGTCACTGGGACAAGCCCCATTTTCTAGGATGCACGGTAGACACATCACAGTCAGACTGTTGCAGAGCTTCTGACAAGTTCCTAGTGATAGCCTCAAGTACAAAATCGAGAAACAGCCAGAATCCTGATAGTCCAGGGGATGGAGTCAAGAATGGCGGAATGACCAGTCCCAGAAGGAGTCAGATCCGGGATTGGTCGGGTTTTCTCTACTCCTGGGTAGACTTCCTGGTGCTCTGTTTCTTATCTCACTCAAATTCAACCTGAAATGCTGATACCAGATAGAAATCACAAATGGGTGGCTGGTGCAGAGGCTGTAGGTCTTAGAGAATAAGACCAGGAGTCCAAAAGATGGGACAGGCAGGTGAGATGGGCCAACTCTAGCAAGATGATGTTTCACTAATTCGTGTGTGTGTGTGGTATGAAGTTTTCTATTTAGATAAAAAATCAACTGCACAACTTCAGCATCCCAGTAGGACGAGGCAGCAGTGTGTGTGACACAAAAAGGGGCTTCAGCTAACACCCCCTGGGACGAGGATCTCACTGGCTTCCCCTAACTACCTACAGTCATTGGAATTCCAACTGAGTTTACTCTGTGATGCCCTCTATCTGGGTAAGATGGCAGGGGGAGCATGGTGGCAGTATCTGAGTCTTAGTGGAGATAATTTTTTTTATATAAATCTTGCATAACGATTTGAAGTTTAAGGGACACACCAGCAAAGGCTGGATTCCTGTTCACCAGCAACAAGAGCAAATAGATCAATAAACTCTGCAAATCACCATCTGCTGTTCTTTGTCACCTCCTTGGTGTGACCATTTAGAGATAACTACCATTAGAGGTGACATGCCCGAAGCTGAGGCTGCTGGCCTCCCCCGACAGATGTTACACTGAGATGTCCAGACCCACAGCTGGTTGAGAGGCTGGGCAGACGATGAAAAATGGGGCTATTATTTGGAGGAACTCTGGATCGCTTCTACATTAGGTCCGTCCACGGGGAGTGAGGAGGTAATCACAGGAAATAGTTTAGAAAGAATGGACCCTCTTCTTATAATCAAAGATACTCCCCAGGAGCTTCTTTCAATTTCTCCATGGCCAAATGCTCTTGAAAGCCTCATAGCCCCCAAGCAAACTTGGTGCATAACCTCAGTAAATTTCCAGGAAAAATACAATGAGATTATATTAATTTAGCCTCCATCCTAGGTACCAGGAAGTAAATATGATGTCATTTTAAGACACAAATCAGAAGGAACATTTACTAAAGGGGATATACTGTGAGTTAGAGCCATCATATCCTAGGGTGACATGCCTAGAGGATTTGTCCATTTCAGATTTGGTATGTCATCCTTGTTTTAAGAGACTGGAAACTGGAAAAAATTAAAAAGTGATCGCCTGGGGCACCGGGGTGGCTCAGTTGGTTAAGTGTCTGCCTTCAGCTCAGGTCATGATCCCAAGGTCCTGGAATCGAGCCCCCAGTCGGGCTCCCTGATCAGTGGGGAGTCTGCTTCTCCCTCTGCCTCTCCCCCCGCTCATGCTCTCTCTTTCTCTCTCTCAAATAAATAAAATCTTAAAAAAAAAAAGTGATCACCCAAAGAAAATGAAGGCTTTGATTTTTACCTGGATACCGAGCACACGTTCCCAAGCATGCTTTGAAGCGTTATGGATATAAGCTGGTCGATGAATTTAGTATATCCTTGGTAGGAACACCTAATTAGAGGGAGTCTGTTAAATCGCAGTATATCACCATCAGTCCTGGACATGGAGGAGCCCAGCATTGCATCCTTGCTACCCAGCACATGGCACAGTGTGAGAAAGCACAGCACGGGCACCTTGCAATTATCCATACATGGAGTTTCGCTTACTGAACTGCAGGAAAATTGGGGACAGCCTTCTCTGGTCTTTACTCCCATAAGCTGAATGGAATCCTCCCTTCAAGGGCCTTGGACAGACCTTGGCTAGTAACCAGCAATTATTCATCTACTTGTCTATATCCCCCATTGGGCAGGGAATTTGTAAGGAAGGGACCATACCATTAGTCCTCTCCATGCTTCCAGCTCCCGGCACCCAGCCCAGGGACTACTAAAGGAGTGGAAAAACGTAGGAACAAATACATCTCTGACAGGTTTAAAATCAAAAAGTGTGTGTGCATGTGTGGGCACATATATGCGGGGGGGGAGGGGCACATCCATCAGAGCCCCAAGCAATTCTCAGGGTTACTATCTGAGAATCACCAGGACTACTTGTTAATAATGTGAATTCCTTGGTCCTACCACAAAGCCATCAGAGCAGAAGTTCTGGGTGGGGCTGGGAAATCAGAATTTTTAAGGAAGTTCCCTGGGAGCTTCTCATACATCTAGAAGGTTAGGAATGCTGCCCTAGAGGAAACCTGCTGAGCTGGGATTCTCAGAATGCTCTGGGCTTTTGATACCTTAAACAGCCCAACTCCAGCCTGAGTTTCTGTTCACACATTTGGCAGAAGAGAGGTTTCCACATGGGAAAGCATTCTGAGATTTGCAGACCATAGAGAGGTAAGAGATAGTAACAGGACCAACACTCAGAACAGCACGCTCAGGGAATCAGAGGCAGGCGGGAACCCCCAGGCCATCAGTGTGCAGGTGGGGACACAGAATCTACGTCCCAGTGTTCCCTGAGAAGGGCAGCTGGGAGGAGAGCTCCTAAGAAGGCAAAACAGAGCTGGGCCCCAAGCTAACGCCAGAGTTCCCATTTAGGACGCATGGAAGAAATGGAAGAAATCTCTACTTTAGCATGCCAACCAGGAACCACAGGCCCGGCCCGGCTCCCAGACCAGAATGTGCACACTGAATCAATTGAAATTGAGTCACGGATATAATTAATTTAATGTGTTTAAACGATTTTCCGTATAGTAAACATGCTGAATGAGGGTGACCCACAGTAAAGTGCCTGCCTGAGAGTGGAAAAACGGACACCACGTGTGCCATATGATGAAAACCTTTCAGCAAACAGAAAATGCTGCAATTTATTTCCACCTCCCCGTTCCTTTCCTTTCCAACTCTTTATTTATGGCTGAACTTGGCCTTCCGTGGTCTCCTTGGACCACAGAGGCACTTTTTATTTTGTCAGAAGACATCCTTTCTTCTCTGATCAGAAGACAATTTTAATGAAAACTGTCTGCGGCCCCGTGACAAGCACATATTAATATGTGACAAAGCGGATCAGGACAAGGGAAAAAATAGTGCAGAACTGTGTCCCTATTGTAATCCCTTTCTCCAGTAAAGGGGACCGTGCAAGATGAGAAGGGAAAGGAGGTGGCCCTGGGGGGGGGGGGGGGGAGGGGACAGGACCCAACTGAGCCACCATCCTGGCTCTGCCAAACCGTCCCTCCGTGGGACTTTGCAAGCTCCCTCTCTGGACCTCAGATACTCATCTACAACACGAGGGGGCTGAACTTGAGGATTTTAAAGAGCGCGTCCAACCCTGACATTTGCTGAGTTAGGAATTACAAACCGGAGCGGGCGTAAATGTGTGTCAAGGAACTTCTCATTAAGAAGAAACTAATCTTCAAGCCATGTAGAGTGTTGAGGCGGTCTTATCTAATTGCTCATCAAGTGGGGATTATGTGTTATTTGGCTTAGATGAAAGGGAGCACTTGGAAGTGGTTATAAATGATCGCCCACTGAGAAACATCAGGCATCTGGGCAAAATGCCGAGTGCTAGGATGAGGAGGGGCACCGAACGCTTCCTAGATTCTGTAGCTCTCTATCCAGCTGTCGCAGCCGGAGACACTATGGATTCCTTCTATTAAATAGGAAATAAAGTGTGGCAAAAGTGTACCCACGTTTTCAGACAGCTCTGCCACGGTGCTCCTGGCGGAACAGGCGAGTCCCACCCTCTCTGAGGCTCAGTCTGTGTTTGTACCAGAAGAGGGAGGACCTCTGGGGTACCTGTGGGGCCATTCTGGGGGTGAGGGTCTGGGGGGGGGGCTCAGGGGCTGCAGGAAGAGAGGCCGAACAAGCCGGGCCCTGGGCTCCTCCTCCTTTCAACTGAGAGGCTTCTCTCTCTAATCTGTATTATATACCAGCACCATGTGAGATTTTATAAGAGGATCTGAGGATAAAAAGGTTTTTTTCCAACCAAATTTTTGAAAGCTGCCCAAGTTTACCGTCTGAATCCAGGCTGCGCTATAAACAGGGGCATTGCCCGTAACTATACAGAGCTTTGACGTCTGAACCGTGGGAGCAGAGGCCAAGAGCTGTCGGGTCCAGAGTGGCTCTAGTCTGGGATTTTGGAGATCGCCTTGTTTTCAGCAAGCCTCAGCAGCTCCTCCTGCCCCCCCCCCCCCCAGCCGCGGTGCTCAAACTCCAGCGGGCATTAGCACCGCCTGGAGGGTCTGTTCAACCGCAGGGGGGGGGGCCCTTCCTGAGACTCTGCTTCAGCGCATCCCGGGCTGGGCTGGAGAATGTGCATTTCTAACCAGCGCCCAGGGTGCTGCTGGTCAAAGCGCACTTTGAGAATCAGTGGCCTGTGAGATGGCCAGACTCCTCAGCTTGTTCCTTCCGAAGTGGGCCCCAACTCACCTTCCCAGCCTCCTCCTCCTCCTCGCCAAGTAGCCCCACAAAGTAATTGTCCCTGCACACACTCACGCATATCTCCCTCGCTCACCACGCTCCATCTGGCCAGACTGCCGGCCCCCTCTCTGCAAGCCTAAGGCACAGCACCAGGGCTACCTCCCCCAGAAAGCTCCCTTTCTCATCCATGGTCCCAGAAACCCCTCTGGACTCATACGCTTTCTCCCATGGTGCTGAGCCCTTCTAATTCTTATTACCATCTGTGTCCAGCTCTCGCCCCTGTACTTGGACCGCGCGGGCTCCAGCACAGGGAGCCCATCTTACTCACTCGGCATCCACATCATTGTCTACACCCTCGCTACCCGCACCGCCCTGGCTACCAGACCAGCGACCAGCAAGCCTGAGCGTACACACAAAGGAGTATGAACATTTAAGAAATACACCAATCAACTCATCTTGTCTATTCTTCTTAATTCCCCAAGACAGACTGATTCTCTAAGTGGCTCTTTAAGGTAGAACATAAGACAGGAGTTTAGCCATTTTAACCTATTCTTTAGGCAAATTTCCCTTATTTTCTGAGAGCAGAGTCAGTAACAAATACATCATTATGAGACAAACTAACTGCCACTTACGTCCACTACCGGAAGGTAGTATAATGCAGCGATTAAGAGCGACACCCAGGCTCAAATCCCAGTTCTACCTCTGATTGGCTGTAGAACTTAAATGCTCTGCACCCCAGGCTCCTCACCTCTAATGGTAATAATAACAGCATCTGCTTCCTATGGATGGCATATGGGTGCAATGAGATCATTATTAACACTAATAACCCTAGCATGGGCCTAGCATTGGGCATACATTATTGCATCTAATCTATCCGAAGTGCTTAGTGAAGTATGTAGCCCATAATAAACATTAAAGAAATGTTAGCAATTATTATCGTTGCAAGACGTATATTATTATCCCCGTCTCCCGGATGAGAAACTTGAGGCTCAGAGCAAGTAGCCTGCTCAACAAATATCAGCAGTTCTTACTTTATAATGGTAAATCTTTATACCTACCTCATCAGGTAGGTACTATTTCCATTTTGGGAATGAAAACTCTATGGTTGGGAGACGGTACCTCGAAAGATCCAGGATTTGAACCCGACTTAGGGTCCAGAGCTCTTGCTGCCCCCATCCCCCACCTGGTGAATTTCAACTGTAATCTGTGTACAGTCAACTCACTATGCCCTTTGTAATCCGTGAGCTATAGAGAAGCATCTTTCCAGCCTGTCAGAGAGCATCACTGAACCTGTCCCTCATTTCAGCAGCCAGGCAATCCTACAACCCATAGGAAGTTATTTCAATGATCAGAGAAAAGGGACCTCGTCTCAAAGGGCACGTGACTCAGCCCCTCTTGCCTTGTACATCTCCAAGGGGCACTAAGGAAAGCAGAGTCTGGGGCGTGGGACTCACCGTGACCCCGAAGAAGTTGGTCTCATTCATGGCATTGAGGATGATCTTGCCCAGTGTGTGGTC
The DNA here is from genome assembly GCF_003265705.2 of Callorhinus ursinus. NCBI lineage: Eukaryota > Metazoa > Chordata > Mammalia > Carnivora > Otariidae > Callorhinus > Callorhinus ursinus. The sequence continues at coordinate 29,375,386 of NW_027397086.1, read as the reverse complement.
CGTGTAGTTGAAATCCTGGATCCGCTGGTGCCGGCTGCTGGCATGCAGTGTCTCCATGGCCCTCTGCAGCGTCTTGGCGATGACCCAGATGCCATCGTAGGCATACCCGTGGAACTTGCTGGGCCCCACGCCTGACCGCTTGTTGTTGTACTCTCTCTCATACTGCTGTGGAGTCTGTAAAACAGGGCAGTGGGGGGACACCAGGTTATAGCCAGCAGGGACATCAGGCACGTGGTGCCAAGAACGGACACTCTCCAATGCTTACTGTGGGCCAGGCCCGGTGCCAGGCTCTTTGCGGGCATTGTCTCATTTAATCCAGACAATGACATCATACAGTGGGGACTATTATTGTCCCCATTTTACAGATGAGAATACTGATTCGGGGAAGTTGTCTTGCCCAGGATCACACGGCCAGTGAGTTGCAAGGTCGAGACTTGCATCCAGGCTGTCTAGCAAGGCTAGGGTGAAGGAATAATGCACCTGAAGCAGTCCTCCCTGTGATATTTGCAGGGCCTGGAGCTATAGGACCAGCGGAGGACCACATTCCATATGTCTAAATATTTAAGTTACAGACCAGCAAATAAACTGCTCGATAAAATATTTTCTATCTCCCCATCATAATGAATATACCTTCCTAATGATCTGGAAGGGCAAGTTTGAATTCAGCATTACGGGGCTTCTCCGAGCTTCAGGAGGGACACAGAGGCACAGGCAGAGCCGGCCTTGCCGTGGGGCCCACCCCTGCAGCCCAGCCAAGCTCGGTCCACACCTCCTCCCCCTCCAACATCAGAGACCTTTAACTTCCCCAGAAGTGCGGCCCAACCTCAGGAGGGCCGGCCCCGCCAAGAGGCTCCCTGGCTCTGGAAGTGGTTCCAGCTGTTTGGGCAGGGCATTCAGGGTGTGATGTAGGAGGGAGGGGGTGGGGGGTATGTCCCAATGGCTTGTGGATTCTGAGCCCCTGGGGCCCGAGTGGGGCCTGCCTAGAGCATGGGGCCCAGGGCCTGTCCCAGGTGCCCGGATGTAAGGGCTGTCCTGACCCTATAATGTGCCCCTCCTCTTTCCTCTTCTGTAATACAGCAAGGTCTGTGAATAATTCAGCATTTTGTAAAAAAGCATTTTTTTTCTCCCATTGAATCATAAAAGAATTTCATTGGTGATATTAGCCTTCTGATTGTAGCCACAAAGTCATGAAAACCTTTTTACTCTAGTTGCTGAGGCTTACACATCCAAAGGGATGCCACCCCAGGGAAACCCATCACCCTCAACCTTTCTATGGGCCTCTCAAGTCACTTCTGAACTCCTCTGCCAGAAATGTCATCAGAGCCCACAGCTTAGTCTTCGGAGAAAATCTCTTTGGGAACAGATCACATAAAGAAACCATTGACTCATTGTCAGTTTATACTGGGAAGGGCTCTTAGAGATGGCCACACATGTTCCCTCCACCTGCAGCCTGAGGCACAGAGAGGTCCAGAGACTTGTCTGAGGTCACACAGCGTGTGTGTGTGTGTGTGTGTGTGTGTGTGGAATTACACTGGTCCCATTCCATCTCTGCTCCTTTGTTCCTTATTGACTTCCGAGGGCATAATTGCTTTTTGAAAACTACCCCGAGTTGTTTGGTGCCAGGTCTAGCGCCCAAGGAGGGTGGTGAGGCTGAGCCCTCGAGGGCTGGGTCTCGTGGCTGGAGCCCAGGTGAGTCTCTTGCCCTTGGTTCACTCACACGTGCCTGGGGACAGCCAAGTGCCTCCAACTGTGGACCCTGTAGGGGAGGAATTCTGCCTGGCGAACCGGGAATGCTGGTCTCCCAGCAATAGCGCCCCCTCCTTCTTTGCTTCAGCTCCCACTGGATGACTCAGGTCTTATCCCTGTTAACAGTTTTCCTTGGAAACGCATCATGTCCAGCCATCACATTTGTTCATCACTCAAAACACACAGCAGAAGCTCCTAAATCCAAGGGTTCCTCAAGGAGGCAGCACCATCTCTGTCTCTAGCCTTGCTCAGGGCCTTGAGTGGCTCCTCACTGTCCCTCACACCCTCCACCCTCCTGCTCTCAGCTCTCCGCCCTCCTCCCTGCGGAGCATGCAGGGTCCCTTAGGAGGCGCACTCTCTCCCTTAGACCTCTTGGGTCCTTTGATCACATCAAGTTTGTTCGCACCTCAGGGCTTTTGCACCAGCTGGTTCCTCTGCCAGAAAGCTTCCCCAGCTCGTTGCATGATATTCTCTGCATTCAAATGTCAACACTTGTCACTTCTCAGGGGTGGCTTCCCTGACCCACCCTTTCTAAAAACCCCTCACCCCAGGCATTCCCTATCCACTGGTTTGATCTTCTTAACTGCACTTTTCACTGCCTGCAACTTTCCTACTTAGGCGTCTGTTTGCCCATTGTCTGTTGTTCCAGCCCTCCCTCCTCCTCCCCTCCCTCCCACAACCAGAATTAAGCTCCATGTGGTCAAGATGTTTTCTGTCTTGATCACTGAGGTATCACCAGAACCCATGGCAATACCTACAGAGATCCTTCCCAAGCCTCAATTTCTCCATTTGTAAAATGAGGAGGTGGGATCAGGCGATCTGGAAGTTTCCTCTTGGCAACATAGGCAGAAGCCTGGCACAGTTGGTAAGGACAGAGGATTTGGAAGCAGGCAAGCCTGCCCTCCAGCTTTGGCTCTGGCAAGGTCTTACCTCCTCCAGGTCTCTGTGTCCTCCCTTGCTGGGCGTCCATGCAGCTTCAGTGACATGAAGCGTGCAAAATGCCCAGCCCAGTGTCCAGGACGTGCTGGTGTGCCACAAATATCACCCACTGTTACTAGCAGTAAAGGTGGCTGACTGGACCTGGCCACCCAGGATGCCCCGAAGAGCCAAGGTTGCACTGACATCTGTGCTGAGGGGGGCCAACAGTTCTCTGGTGCATGCACGCCCTACCTTACTTCCTTAACCAATCTCCAATTATTGGACATTTAGGCTGTTTTGAATTTGTCCCAATTATAGGACTACAAAAAGCATCCTTGTATCTAAATTTTCTGAACACATACTGGTACTTATTTTTTTCAGAATAAATTCCCAGAAGTATAATTGCTGAGGCAAAGAGTATAACAAACTTAAACACGATTCATCCATATTTGGGCCAAGACAGTCTCCCCAAATATGAGAAATTAAAATCCCCCTGGGTATGAAAGTACCCATTTCCCTGATTCCTTGACAACAATAGCTATTACAATGTTAAAAATCTCTGGTTTGTTAGGTTAAGAAAAAGAAGTGCATCCCCTTTTAATTTTAATTTGCATCTCTCTGACTAATGAGTAGAGTGAGCTCCTTTCAAGTACTGATAGGCAATTTTTAATTCTTAGGTGCTTTTCTTTTTTCTACCATAATGTTATGGTGATAGTCACACCTGTCAATGTTTTGTTTAAGTGCATTCTTATTATTTTTCCATCTTTTACTATTTGAGTATATTTTCTTTGATTTTTAAAGTTTGGTCTATTTCTGGTTATTAAATTTAGCTATTGGCTATGTTAAAAGTATTACAAATTACTTGGATTTGTTTTCTCTAATTGCTTTAAGTATAAAAGTTCTGAGGCCCCTTTGACTTCTTCTCTCCCGGATTTTGCTCCTGTGAGCTTTCTCTGATTAATACAAAAGCATCGAGGGCTGCTGGTGTCTGTATTGGAGTCCTGTTTGTTCAACCTAATAATTATATTCAGATGATGTTTCCAGACCTCTTCCCTACCCAGAACATGCCACTGGGTCATCCTTCAAGGTTTCTATGACCCTTTTAAAGTCAGGGGCCCAGACGTGAGGCAAACATTCTCAGTGTGGTCTCACTAAGGGATAAGTGAGTATAATCTTTTAACTTCCTTAGTGTCGTTTATTGGGGTCATTTTTTGTGGAGACAGTAAGGGGAACAAAATCGTATCATTTATTCAGTATGACCTTCGAGCAAACACAAGCCCCTCTGTATACTTTTTACATGTGTGCTTATAAATCCACATCTTTCTATCTCTTAACACTGTTCTTCACCCAGGGCGTGAGGGACAGGAGGTAGGGGGAGAACAATGGAAATATGGCTGTTGACCTCATTTCTGTGGGAAGAGTCGTTGGAATGGGACAGGTGTAGCTAAGCCCGGCAAGGTGACCTCATTCTCACTGTCTTAGCAAAGCACTGAGTTGAAGTCATTGCCACCGCATTATATCCCAGGCCATTCATCACTTCCCAGGTGAAGCCAGCACCAATCTCCCTTGGGCAAAACAATGACAGCAGGAAGAAACACTCTCACAATTGTCTGAGAAAAAGTAGTAGTTGTTCTTCGAGCAGGCCTCTGATTATTCAGGGCAGAAGAATTTCTTCCATTGTAGAGCTGACACTGAAGGCTGATTAATTACTCATTCTCTGAGGTCAGGTTTATCACGAGATGCTAAAAGTTTCTGAGAAAATAACTTTATACAGATAGTCCCAATTACTGACAGGTTGTGCTCCAGCATATTTTTGAAAGGCAGTTGTTGGAACTTGGAACATATTTTTCCACAGAAACTATGTTATAAATAGTGGTTAGGCTCCCAGGCTAGCCCACACAAGCTTGCTAACCCACAATGTGACTAAACCTTATGGGTCTGTCATTCCAACAGCACCAAGCAGAGTCCTGCTTTCAGGGAGAGAGGAGCCTCATGGACAGAAGACAGCAGAAGGTGAAGAACCCCTCCCCTTCCGCATCTCCAGCTGCCATCCCCAGAGTGGCAAAACTGGCAGAGTTTCTCTCTAGCATCCCCTGTGGGATTTTGGAATCCCAGAGTCTCATTTGGGAGGTACACTAGGGAGGGTTATTTAGTCTCCTTGTTCTTGTACCCCAGTTTGCAGATTGCCTGGGGACCTTGTTAAATGCAGATGCCAGAGCCCTACATTTTGATTCAGTACGTCTATGGGATAATTTCAGAATCTGTATTTCTATCAACCTTCCAAGATCTCAAGAATATACAAATCGGTTACCACTGATTAAGTCCCTCCTACAATCCGATTATTGGATCTTCTCAATAGCAACTTCTAGATGTTTGCTGAGCTCCATTTTAGACTCCTCCAGGGCTGAGAAGCTCACTCTCTCTTCAGGAAGAGCTTGCACTTAAGGAGTGTTTGCCGTCTAGGAGATTTGTGTTCTGGATGCAGCATCTGCAGCATCTCCCTATGACCTGTATTCTGCGTGCAGTGTCTCCTTGTGGAGCTGCGGTAAACATGTCTGTTCCCTCTTATGCACAACAGCCCCTCAAAGAGCTGAAGGCAGTGGCAGGCTACCCTGTCCCCAGGGTGCTGTCTTCTACCTTTGAAGCAAAATCGTCTCAGTTCACACTTCCACTCTGACGGTGATGAAATGGCTTATATCAGACCAAAGCTCCCATGAAGAACATTCAGAGAAGCAGAATAAAATGTAAAAATAGCTATTCAAAGACATCCTAGAGCAACCAGGACATCTAGGACTTGAGGAGCAAGATGCTGGAAAGAAGAGAAGGCTTGGAGAAGAGAACAGCAATCTTTACTGTTTCCCCTGGAGGCATTTGCTGATTTGTAGGTAGGAAAGTTAATTGCAGGAAACAAAACACTGGGTCAGAGTCCCACAGGGAGCGCAAGACAGAAAACTATAGTTCAGGGTTATCAGGATAGCAAGGCTTGTAAAAACCAAGGTGTTAGAGGAAAAAGCAGCACAGAAAAGTAAGCCCAGTATTCAGACTGGTCTTTGCACTTGAAATATTTCATGATAACTAAGCCGCATAAAGCAAGAGGCTGAGAAGCCAAGAAAATGCAGTGGCTGAGGGGTTTAGAAATTAAACAGAAGTGTTTGGAGTCTCACAGTATCAGGGAAGACAAAAGTTGAACTCCAGGGCCAGTAAACACCCCAGGATTTCAGCTGATAACAATGAAGGGCAAATACAAGGAATAAGAGCAAATCAAAATAGACCAGGTCTATACAAACCAAAACCAAGGGGCGCCTGGGTGGCTCAGTCGTTGGGCATCTGCCTTCGGCTCAGCTCATGATCCCAGGGTCCCGGGATGGAGCCCTGCATCGGGCTCCCTGCTCGGCGGGAGGCCTGCTTCTCCCTCTCCCTCTCCCACTCCCCCTGCTTGTGTTCCCTCTCTCGCTGTGTCTGTCTCTGTCACAAATAAATAAATAAAATCTTGAAAACAAAAACAAAAAAATAAAACGAAGACTGGAATCATCTCAATTCTTGATTGGATTAGGTGATCTTCCCCTAGTTGAGCTACCGTCTTAAAGAGAAATAAATCTTCTCTGAAGAAAGATAACACCATCTGTAGTCTATTTTCTCATCTCCAATTATATTAATAAAATGTAACAGGTACACCAGGAAATAGGACCAAATAATAAAAAGAGAAAAGGAAGGAAGGCAGGCAGGCAGGCAGGCAAAAAGTAAGGAAGGGAATAAGGAAGGAAAGAATAAAGGAAAGAAGAAAAATAGACAATAGAAACAGACTCACAGATGATCCAAATCTTGAAGTTATTAGACATGACTTTAAAAGAGGAACATTTATGTGTTCAAAAAAATAGATGAAAAGATACAGAATATTACCAAAGAACTGGGAGCTATGGAAAAAAAAAGAGAGATTAAAACGAAGAGTCTAAAAATGAAAAATACAACTGAAATTAACTCAATAGATGGATGAAGCAGCATATTAGACAGAGCAGAAAGTAGGTTAGTGAACTAGAAGAAAGGGTAGTAGTGGTAAATAGCTAATGAATATTCAGACTGAAACACAGATGGGGAAAAAAAAGAGTAGAAAATAAGAAATGAACATAAGATATACGGAATATGTTGAAAATGTCTCACATATGTATAATTGTTGTCTTGGAATGTGAGGAAAGAAAGAATAGGCAGAAACAATATTTAAAAGGATATTATGCTAGAATCTCTCCAAACACGTACAATCCACAGATTCATGAAGTTGTATGAACTCTGTGAACTACAATCAAGATAAGCTCCAAAAAAGCCTCATTTTAGTACAGCATAGTAAAACTGCTGAAGATCAAAGCAAAGACAAAATCTTAAAAATAGTTAGAGAAAGGAAGATGCATTACCTTCAAAAGACCTGACTTAATAGAAACAATGGAAGCCAGAAGACAAATAATGGACTATCTAGAATTTTACACCTCAAAATTAAAGGCAAAAGAAAGAAAATTTCAGAGAACCAGAAACTGAGAGAATTTGTCCCTAGCCAACCCGCAGTAAAAGAAAGACCAAGAAGAGTTCTTCAGGCAGAATGAAAGTGATCATAAACAGAAGAACAGAAATGCAGGAAGGAATGAGAAGTAATGGAAAGTGTAAATATGTGAGTAGATCTAAATGAAAAATGACATCAGGGCCAGGAACATCCAGGAAAATCTTAAAGAAGAAGAACAAAGGTGAAAGATTATATGACTAGGTATCAGGTCTTATAATAAGGTTTTAGTTATTAAGACAGTGGTATTGGTTAATGGATAAGGAAATGGACCAATGGAAGAGAATGGAAAGTTCAGGAACAGATCCACATTATATACAATGATTAGTTTATGATAGAGTTGTCACTATAGCATGGGGGGGGGTGGATGGTGAGGATGATGGACTTTTCAATAAATGGTCCTGAATCAACTGGTTATTAAGTCAATTTTCCTACATCAGCCTACAAATCCACATGGGCAGAAAATGAATCTTGATCTTACCTCACACCATACATAAAATCAATTTCATGTGGATTCTATATCTAAATGTGAAAAGGAAAAAAAACTTCTAAAAGATAGGAAAATATTTTCATGAGTGTGGGTAGGCAAAGATGTTTAAATAGAACACAGATAATACTAATCATAAAGAAGATGAATAAACTGGACTACATTAAAATTAAGAATTTCTGTTCACCAAAATACATCATTAAGGAAGTGAAAGCGTAAGTTCAAGAAGGGGGGAAGATATAAATAATACATATAACCATCCAAGGATTCATATGCAGAATTTAAAAAGAACTACAAATCAATACGAAACAGGCAGAGAATCCAAGTAGAAAAAAATGGGCAAAAGACTTGAACAGGAAATTTGTAAAAGAGGGTATCAAAATGACCAGTAAAGATATGGAAAGATATTTGACTTCATGAGTCATCAGAGAAATGTAAATTAAAACTCAAATGAAATACCACTACACACCCACTAGATTGGCTAAAATTAAAAAGCCGACAATACCAAATGTTGGTGAGCATGTGAACCAACTGGGGCTCTCAATCACTGCTGGTGGGTGTGTAAATTGGTACAACCACTTTAGAAATCTGTTTGGCAGGGTCTCCTAAAGCTGAACATATGCATACCCTGTGACTCAGAAATTCCACCCCTACATATGCACCCAATAGTAATTTGCACATATATTCACCGAAATACCTCAAATACCTAGAAATAAACCAAACACCGTATGTGCAAGAATTCCATACAGAAAATTACAAAACATTTCTAAGAGAAATTAAAAATGACCTTGGTAAATGCAGGGATATACAAAATTCATGTTCATATATTATTAAGTCAATTTTTCCTACATCAACCTACAAATTCAGTAACATCCCAACAACAAGCCAGAGCGGATTTGTGTATATGTGTGTGTAAACTGACTCACTACTCCTTTCTCCAGCTCTGAGGCTGCTGTGCTAATGAAGAGACCACAATTTGTCAGCACTTATTGTGTGTTTGGCACTCTGCAAGATACTTTTCTTTACTTTACTTTATTTTATTTTTTTTTAAAGATTTTATTTATTTATTTGAGAGAGAGAGAATGAGAGATAGAGAGCACGAGAGGGAAGAGGGTCAGAGGGAGAAGCAGACTCCCCGCCGAGCAGGGAGCCCGATGCGGGACTCCATCCCGGGACTCCAGGATCATGACCTGAGCCGAAGGCAGTCGCTTAACCAACTGAGCCACCCAGGCGCCCTTTACTTTACTTTACTTTAATCCTTATAAATCTTATAAAAGATATTATTACCCCAATATTGCAGATAAGAAACAATTTCAGAAAAGTCAAATGACTTGCCCAATGTCATTGTATCACTATCACTATGTCACCCAATTCAGCTGCCTATAACAGAAAAAAAATTATCAGTGACTTAGAGGTAGTTTATTGTTTTCTCACATAAAAGATGTCCATACGTTGGCAGTGCATGGCTGCCATGGCAGGTCCATAGTGTAATCAGGGACCCAGCTCCTATCTATGTGCAACACTACCCTAGAATGAAGCTTCCTTCTCACGGTCACTTCTTGAGCCAAGATGGCTGCCAGAACTCTAACCATCCCATCCACATTCCAGCTAACATAAAGGAGAAGGGAAAAGAAGAAGGGCAAGCTCTCCCCTTAAAGGAGACTTCCAGAAATCCCATATAACACTCCTACTTATATTCCTTGCCCAGACTTAGAATCCTGGCCATATCTAGCCACATGGGAAGCTGGAAAACGTCCCTTTTCAGCTGGGTGGCAACATACCTACTCAAAAACCAGAGTTGTGTTACTGAAGTACACTGGGGGGCTATGGATATTGGTATGGACAACTAGCTATCTTTCAGTCTCCCAGCTGGGAAGCGGTGGGGCCAAAATTCAAATCTAGCCAGTGCCCTTATTACTTATGACCCTCCAGAGGCTACCACACCTTTCCTCCGGAGCCCATGTTCCTCTGCTACACTACCTGTCCCCCATCGAAGTGAATTCCTAGGGAAGCAAGGGGAACAGGAGCTTTGTGGGGAAGGTGGGAGGCAGAGGCAGTGGCCTTGCGAAGGATGACCTCCCCAGGGAGCACGCCTACTTGTCCATGGCCCCTTCCCTTCCTCCTCTTTAGAGCCCAGAGCTTCCCAGAAGTTCCACGTTCTTTGTCAGGGAGCTCACTTGGCAGTGACAATGAGATGGGTACAGCTTTTCCTGGGTCATTGGCTCTCCACTGAGGACTCACTTGATTTGTGTTTCCTCCATTTCTGCACTGTTAAATCAATAGTCACGGGTGGTTGCAGAAGCTTCTTGCCAGAAAACATTACAAAACTCCTCCAAAGAATGAGCCTGTGCATTTGATGGGGGATTGGGGCCTCTGAGGTCCCCAGTGATTCCAGGGTTCTGTGAACATCTCCATCTGGTGCCTTGGTCCAGCTGTCTCAGCAGGAGAATGGGAAAAATGTCCAGAGAGGCTGAGCCATCACCAGAGAAACCTGGCCAGAGTTGTAAAGGCTCACAATGGAAACAAGCCTCACAGGACTTTGGAAAGGGAAAGCTGACGATGGAAATCACCAATGTCAAAGAGTTCCTATGGGGGAGCGGAGAGGTAATGGGGAGTCTCAGTGAGTGGAGCCAAAGCAAGTGCGCAGAGGCTATCCTCATAAGGTTCCAGAAGACTGAGCTCTGGATGTGCTCAGGGAAGCCCCAAGGTCTGCATTTGTCTCATCATCGGAAATTCCAGCAGGAAGAGACTGATGAATGTACTCTGGGGACCAAGGCCTTGTTATTCCTTGTTATTCCTCCTACCAGAACGCTCCTGGGTGTCAGTGAAAGAGTTGGGGATGGCCTGACTGGCAACAGGTGTACGGGAGGGGAAGCCTCGGAGAACACATTCCAAGAGGGGCCACTGTTTTACCCGATTCTACAACTTTCTCTACCAGCAGTCACCTTTATCCCAGGGACCCCAAGGTTTAACATTACAACCACGTCACGCAGCGCACTGTAAGAACCCAGTACCATATTTGCACAGAGCCAGAGAACGTAGCTGTGAGAGGAACCCAGGAGTTATCTGGTCCAAATCTCTCCTTTTCAGCTGGGAAACAGGCTGGGGTGGGGGTGGGGAAGGAGAATGACTAGCTGCCGGAGGCCGATTAATTGGTGGGAATGCCAGGATTTGTGCCAGATCTCTCGATCACCAGAGCCATGCTCTCCCGTATGCCACCTACTAGCGGTGGCTGGCCGAGACAGAAAGGGCTGATTTGGGTGCGTTCTGTTCTAAGCTTGTCACAAGACTTGGGCGGAGAGCATGGCAGAGGGGAAGGGGCTCTGGGTAGGGAACCAGCTGTCCTGGCTTCAGGTCCTGGGGCTGTCTCTGACCTGCTGGGTGACTGTATCAGTTTCCTGGGGCTGCCATGGCAAATTTCCACAAACAGGGTGGCTTGAAACAACAGAAGTTTATTCTCTCCCACTTCTGGAGGCCGGGAGTCCAAAACTCAGGAGTCAGCAGGGCTGGTTCCCTCTGGAGGCTCTGAGGGACAATCCATCCCATGCTTCTCTCCTAGCTCCTGGTGGCTGCCGGCTATCCTTGGCATTCTCTTTCTTGGGGAGGTATCACTCCAGTTTCTGCCTGCGCCGTCACATGACCACCTTCAAGTGGCAAACCTCCCTTTGCCTTTCTCTTATAAGGACCCTCGCCATTGCACTTAGGGTTTACCCAGGTAGTCCAGGGTGACCTCATCTCAAGATCCCTAAATTAATTACATCTTGCAAAGATGCTTTTCCCAGATAAGGTCACATTCACAGGTTCCAAGGGTTAGGACACTGACCTATCTTTTTAGGGGCCACTACTCAACCCACTACAAGGATCTTGGGTATGACCCTTCCCATTTCTGCTGCTTAGTTTCCCTAATATGGACGGCAAAAGCTCACTGACTTGCTTCTACAAGTGTCTGCTTATCTTCATGGACACCAGTGGACCCCAAAATAGAGGCCTTGAGCTCAGCAGCCTGTGCCAGACTGAGCACAGTCCCCAGCAGTCATGTATAACACAAATTCAAATTCAAGAACTATTTCCCACCTCTCTAGACCTTCCTTTGACCATATACTCTTGGAGATGAGTAGGGGAACTTGGCTGTGGTCAGACCACAAATAAGAATGCTTTATTCAACCGCGGGCCCCACACCCCAGGGAGAGAGCATTCAACAAGAACAAGCGCAGAGGATGGGCTGAGTGGGGAAGGAGTTTGATACACACAACCTGTTCAGGGCCAGGACTGGCGGGGGGAGGGGGGGAGGGGGAGGGGAGCAAGGTGTGAAAATGAAGAGGGAGCCGAATACCTCATTAATCAAGAGAAATGACATTTTAAGGCAGTATTTTTAAAAATCAAAACGAATGCAAAAAAAAAAATCCATGATGAACAAAACATCAACCTTTTACATAAAGATAAGATCCAGTCTTGCAATTGTGTAACTTAGATCACTTAGTTCTCCCTAATCCCAGTCCTGTGAATCTTACCTTTGTTTAAAATGTTGACGTTTTGTTCGTCACGGATTTTTTTGTGTGTATTAATTTTGAATTTTTAAAAAAATATTGCATTACAATACTTTTCATCTTGATTACTGAGGTTTTTAGCATTGCCTTAAATTTTGCCCTTAGGTTCTGCACTGGGCATGTGAATTACAACTAGAGGGACTGGGGCTGTTTAGTTTAGACAAGGATTGTCTCTGGGGATATGGTGACCACCCACAGGACCTGTGTGGGCCCCGAGGGACCAGCGGGGGAAATTCAGGGAGAAGTAGCGAGTACTCTGCTATAGGAAGGATCTGAGAATCTGATGGGAGGTTGGTCTAGATAATCTGTAGGAGAGCCCTAAAACTTTGATTTCAAGAAGTAGATGCCTCAGATTTTCTTGTGTAACTTCAATCATCTTGTAACCTCGGGATAATGTAAGAAATGCTATCTCTTGCTTCAAACACCTCAGAGGCAGGGGCCGGGTGTCCTGGAATTTCGGAAGCTGACCCATGCCGGCAGCCTGGCACTGTTCCATCCTGGGAGGCCAATGAGTAGGTCACCCACACTGTGGGGTGAAGTGAACAACCCCAGGAATACCCACAAAGTGTTCCATTCCCAGGCACAGAGTTATGGGGGTGAGGTCAGCCTCAGCACCAGTCCTAAATAAAAACCATTAAAATGAAAAAAATTAAAATGAAGGTCAGTGACCCGGGAGATGTTATAAAGTCAGAGCACTACCTCTAAAAGATACTGCAAAACATGATCTTCCCAAAACGCATTCCTGTGTACTGCTTACATCTGTGCATGGCTCACCCACCCAGTAACATCCATGCTCCTTAGAATGACATTCAAGGCCATTCTCATGGTGTCTTATGGCCCCTACGCTCACAGATTTTGCGTGTGATCATTCCTGTCTTTGGTCTCCTAAAGTCCTCAGTTCAGTTATGCTGTCTGCTGGTGGGGAATTTTTTTTCTTAGTTTTTGTATCTTCCTCAAATTTTACATTATTTTGAGATTAGAGTCCAGGGTGTCCCTGGACTCAAATTTCTGCTAAAAAACTACAAACTTTGACGTCTTTAAAAATAATACTTACCGAAATAAAATGAGTCCTTTCTGCACATTATTCAGCATCTCAGAAAACTTTCTGTATGCTCATTGATTTTTTGCATGAAAATATTTCTTCCAACATTTTCTAGCCAGAGTGTTTTTCCAGCATCCCTCAGGTGCCAGCATGATCTAAAGAGTTGTTTACAAATGTGTCCTCATGATTTACCATTTTTTTTGAGAAACCAATAAATCATTCTTACAGAGCTGGCTCTGATTGAGATTAAATAATAGATAAAAAATTATATACAAAAATTTTATATAGCTTTGCCATGAAGTTTAATTCCTTCAGTGGAACTGGGGTTGGGTGGAGAAAGGAACCATCTGAGCTTAGAGAAGACAGAAGGGAATTGTGTGCACCGATTTCCTAGATACTGGCTGGTGGTTAGAACTAAGAGATAGAACTGTCTTTGTTCACCAGGGCCGCCATCCCCTGATTCTTGATAACACTTACAATGATAGGTAACAGTGTATTTCTGAAATACTTTTACCTATGCCACATTACCTGGCCCTCTTGTTACTCTCTGGGATAAGCGGGGGGGGGGGGGGGTGGTTAGTAACGCCATGGGAACATGTGGAGCACCCTGTCCAAGGTCCTGCTCCCAGGAGTGACAGCACTGAGGGACCAGGCACAATGCCAGTCACATTGCACAATCTGCCACCAGAGGAGGGTATTTCTACCCTATTATACAGATGAAGAATCCGTGGCTTGGACAACTCAAGCTCAAGTTCACACAGCTGGTAAGTGGCAAAGTGGGGTTCAAGCCAGTCTGGCTGGTCTACAGCTCATGTTTCCCAAAGTCTACTTGAGGGGGTCTGTCCTCTCCTCTAGGCTGACGGGAGCACTGGTGAGCCTGAGAAAGGACATTCCAGGTCCGAGGTACATGGAGTGAAAGCCCGACAAAGTCTGAAACACCGGGCCTGTAGTTGGTGCTGTCAAAATCATGACTCCATTGCTTACGTGGACATTGGGTTTTGTGCTTACAAAGCACCCTTACCTCATTTGATTCTCAAGTTCCTTAGAGGGGCATGCAGTAGAGGTCTGGCTATCCCCATTTAACAGGCTCAGAGAGGTCAAGGGATTTGCTCAAAGTCACACGGCAATGGCCAGAACAAGATCTGGGCACTTTGTACCAACATCATCAGACAAGATGATCAAAAGAGATGGGCCTGTGGGCTGAAGTGGGCAGACCATGGCACTGACCTTTCCTGAGATGGTCTTGATCTGCTTGGAGCTCAGGGGCTCGAAGTCCACGCCGATGTAGCCCTCCATGGCAGCAAGCAGATTCTTCCGGAGACAACGGGATGAGTTGGCTTCTGTGTGCACCTGCTCCCACCAGGTAGGCTCATACCAGCCCGGGATGATCCACTGGTATTTGCTACCATACATGTTCTCCTCATATGCCTGCAACAGATGGGTTGACCATGAAGGTACCAAGAGTTAAACATTTGTTCAAGCACTTGTGCCCTGTGAGACAGGTGGAGGGAGCTCAGGCCTCCTCCTACCAGAGGGTTTATTAATTTTTCTATTATTCGCTTTGTTATCTTTCCTCATCGTCTCTCAATAGACCCAAGGTAGTTTATTGGAAACATATGTAATAAAATAATAAACACTGAATAAAAATTGAAACATGAGGGCCTGACCAAAGCCAGGTAAGGACACTACAAGAAAAGAAAACTATAGACTGATATCTCTGATGAATATAGTGGCAAAAATTCTCAACAACATATTGGCAAACTGAATTCAAGAACACATGAGAAAGATCATACACTATGACCAAGTGGCATTTATCCCTGGGATGCAAGGGTGGTTCAACATACACAAATGAATAAACGTAATACATCACATTAGTGGAACTGAAGATAAAAATCATGAGATCATTGCAACAGATGCTCTCTGTGTACTGTGATGAACTGTGCACATTTTCAGACATGACCCTTAGATGATCCTGCAGTACATTCCTGGAGAGCCATGAACACATTGGGAAACAGTTCATGCCACGCCCCTTTGGGCTCCTTGGCCTACAACAGAGATAACACAGGGGCGAAGAGGGCATGACGGGAGCCTGCCGGATTGCTCTGGACTCCAGGAAGCTTCTGGCTGCCCTCCACTTTGGCTCTGGGTTGCTAGCCAGGCTCTGTCCACAGCAGGGTGGGCCACAGACCCTAATGGCATCTGTACATTAGAGAAAAGTTACAGTCAAGTCTGAGAGCTGGGGGAGAGATCCCCCCCCCCCGTTCCTACATCTGGGGAGGCGACTCTTCTAGGATTCTCTTAATACCTAAGAAAGCCCATCCTGCAGCAAGGGCAGTGGAGCATCTCACTGGGATAAACATGAGTTAAAATGTTTGTTCCTTAACTTGAGTTCAGATACCGTCTCCATGGCCTGTTCTCCTTGGTTCAGTGAAGCCTCTGGAGATTAAACTGAAATTATTTAATGAAAGAGCCCTTCAACTACTTCAAGGCAGTGATCACACTGTGTTTTCTCTAGACTCCTCTGATTATATGGGACCTTGACCTCCCCAATTCTAGATAATATACTTCTCATAATGCAGCCTCAGATCATAGTCATTTTTCCAGCAGCTACATTATAATGTTGCCCCTATCACAACTGTTGTAGAAAACACAGACAGCCCTCATATTTCAATTATAGGATAAAATCCCAGTTCAATAAAGGGAGGCAATCTCCTGATCTTCCCTCTAATAAATGGGATTTAGTCCAAAGAATCTTTCTTTTGAAGAAAAGATAATCCGAGATCTGTCAGGGGGCTAGATTTGTGAACAAAAGGCTCACCCCAGCGATCCCAGGTCACTGTATGAATGGCAGAACCTGTGAGACTTTACAACTCTCATCCTTTATAGGAAGGGAGGAACTCACATATCTTGAGCCCCTATTATGCTTGGCCAATTATACACATTGTCTTATTTTATTCTCACAACAACCCTATGAGGTATGCATTATTATTTCTAACTTATAGACGATGAAATTGAGGCTCAGAGATCGAGGGATTTGCCCAAACACATACAGCTAAGTCAAGGGGACAAGATTCAAAGCCCATTTTTGGGAAGTTCCCCTCTTTTCTTAGCAAAATAAATAAAACAAAACTTTTTGGAAGCTTTCAGGTTGAGGCAAGAAGAGCGCCGCCTTTATTAGGAATGTATGTTAAGTAGGAGTCAACAGATACAGAGTGAGGACAACAGGACTTCTAAGCAGACACAGAGGCAGACCTGCATCACTCTCTGAGGACAAAGACCTTGTGATAACTTAGAGACAGCACAGAGCAGGGAGTCAGAAGCCGCCCAGGGATCTGCTGTGACAGCTCTTTGACCTGCCCTTGTCTCATTAGGAGCTGTTCCTTGTGAGTGAATTTTCCAGAAAATAGAAGCTTAGCCCATTTGAGTGACAACAGATTTTGTTTAGAATGTTATTCAGTTTTGAGGAAGATAAACATTTTCCTCCTGACCTTCTGAAACAAACAAAAAGGGAGACTACAGTCAAGCCCAGCACCAGATTCTCTGCCACATACCAGCTGGTAACTCTGGCACCCAACTCCTTGGGTCTCGCTTTTCCCATCTCTAGCCTGGGGAGAGCAAAGCCTATCTCACTGGGTTGGTGTAAGAATTAAATGAGATGACACGTGTACCATGCCTGGCCAACACTACATCCAGGCACATTTTAGCAGCTCCTTCTCATTGCCTTCTCCTTTCTGTAATGCATGGTTTTATTCTGAACACCAGTCACCGTTACGGGCTGTGCACAGTCATGCTGCTGGGTCTAGGGTGGCACTTTGCATTGCCACCGAGTCCCTGTCTTCTCTGAATTTGCTGCTCTTAAACTGTTATGGCTTGGAAAGCAGGGCGCCTGGGTGGTTAAACATACGTGCAGGGCAAAAGTAAATAGGCTTTGAGCGAGGGTCTAGGAGGCTTCCCTGCAAGGTAGGTGAACCGGTTTAAATATGCCATCCACCATGTAAAGCACCTGAGGGGAAGGCTCTGATCCTCTCTTCTGCTATTCCCGTATTCAGACGGACTGAGCGTGTGAGCTGGGAGTAGAGGAATGCTCTCTGTCTCCTTTGCTGGAGAGGGAGATTTTGTAGAGTGGCGTCCACTCTTCTGTGGACCCCCGGTGCTCAACACAGTGCCTGGTGTGCCCAGGGCACCCAAGAAGTGGTTGCAGGATGACTGAACACATTTCCAGCTTCCGCAGTCACCTTAGTTTTCATTTTTCCTGCCTCTGGTAGGAATGTGATCTCAGGACCTGTGGCCACCGATGGGCCCTGCCATGTGGCGACGGGCAGTCCTGAGCTCACCTTCTTCAGTCTCAGGGACTGCTTTGGTTCTTATTAGTTGCTGACAGGTAACCATGACATGAATTATTTTTAAAAATCCAGTTTCCTCTTTTTATTATGTTTCCTTTCGCCTCCTCCCCTTTCCATTAAAGAAAGGACATTTCCCTTCTCCTATCATGGTCACACCAATGAGAGTAATAAACCCTCACATCAAGAAGGCAGTTCACAGTTGGGATGATGGTCTCCTTTCGGGGCCTTATTTAAGCCTCTTGCCAACCCCGTGAGGCCGATGGGGCAAGGACTGCTGCTTCCATTTTAGAGGTGAGGCAGCTGGAGACCAGAGGTGTAAGGTGACCTGCCTGAGGTCACACAGCTGGTGGAGCTAAAACCAGAACCCAGGCCAGAGTGCTTGAGAATTTAGAACAGACCCCCGAGGCGGGAGGACGAGACAAAAGCCACGGAGCCATGCTCGTTCTGTGCTGAAGCCCAAATGAACATTTTGCCACAGGGCTATAAATAGGTCTTGCATTTGCTGGAGTCTGCTCTTCCATTGGGTGGCGGTTCCAGTCTCAAGAACACAGCAACATGCTGCAAACTTTGCACTGCGGCATTTGGATGGCAAAGATACGGCTGTTTCCACCGGATCTGCACTCTGACCCCGACGAGGACAGGAAGGCTCTTTCACAGGGGTCTCCGCTCTGAGCAGCCCCTCCCCCTGTCACACGCCAGTCTTGATCCAGTAGGAAGACACGGAGCAGACTCTCCTCAGGATCCTTCAGACCTGCCAGAAGAATTCCTTCCTAACCACGTAAGAGGGCAGATTGCTTCCGAGGGTCTCAAATAAACACCCAACAAAAAAACCTGCAAGGAATTTCTCAACAACCAAAGCCACCCACAGACTCTAAGAGGAAGCCTATTGCAAAATGTCTGCCGTCCAACAAGAGCAAAGTAGAATGAGGAGGTGGATGGTGTCCCACACCATGTGGAAGGCAGGCAGCCTGGGGCTTTGGGTCGAGAGGAAGACAGCCAGCCTGTCTGTTCTGAAGCAGAAACCATGGCTGGAAATGCCACTTGGAAAAGAATCCCAGTGCATGGCACAGAGTGGAATCACAGCCACGCCCCCACCTGGGTTTGGCTCAGAGCGGAGCATGAGGTCTGTCTCCAGTGCTTGTAAAGGGAGATGGCCCGCGACCAGTGTGGTGCCTTCGTGGATCATGTTTATTGATTTATTTCTCCTGGAGGTATGACCCACCAGGCACCAGCTGCTTGCAAGGCCTTGGGGATATGGTGAAGGGTGGGGAAGGAGAGGGATAAAATCCAGTTTCTTCCCCCAAAGAGATCCCATTCTCCAATATGGGGCATTATTTTCCTTTTTATTTTTTTTTTTTTAAGATTTTATTTATTTATTTGACACAGAGAGAGAGAGAGTGAAAGAGGGAACACAAGCAGGGGGAGTAGGAGAGGGAGAAGCAGGCTTCCCGCTGAGGAAGGAGCCCGATGTGGGGCTCGATCCCAGGACCCTGGGATCATGACCTGAGCCGAAGGCAGACGCTTAATGACAAAGCCACCCAGGCGCCTCTATTATCCTTTTTAAAATGGGAAAATGGGCCACTTCAGGACTTCAGATGGTAATGTGCAAGGTTTTATGATAAAGGTTTATGAGTAAAACTTTATGAGCAAGGTTTTGAAGTGAAATGTATTAAATCCATTTGCTCCATTTTTTCAATTTTTCTCATGTTCATCCTTAGATTTTCATAGGGAAAGATCCCTTGCTCCCCTTAACTGGAGCAGAGGATGCTTCATACCATCTTGTAAAGACCATCAGATAGGAAACTCACCAGCCCAGCAGTGGTCCATTCCATTCTCACACACCTGAGACTTTACATAAATAAACAAAAAAAAGACCGCGGACATTTACTGAGGGCTCACTATCCATCAGGCACCGTGCAGTGTTTCTGTTCATTCAATCTCCACAACAATCCTAGGAGACTGGTACTATTATCATCCCCACTTTACAGATGAGAAAACAGAGGCTCCAGAAGTGTCAACAACAAGTCCAAATTCAGCAACTAAGCAGCAGACTGGCTCCTGAGCTCCCAACTCCATCCAGGATCCCCAGTAAATCGAGAGATGATCAGGCAGTTCTCGTTTTGTTCTTGAGCCTTTGGGATAAAACAGGCCCGTGTGACTGTGGCTACCGGTCACCGTTCTGTCCTCACTCCTGGTGTGCTTTGAGTTCCTGCATCTCTCTGGAAAGGGGTAGCAGGAGCTGAGAAGACACTACCCCAGGCAGTGTCTCTCCAGCAGACAGCAGAGGGACCACCTTCCCTGGGTGTGGACATAAGGCCGGAGGTCCCCTTGGCTCCTCGGAGTTATGCTTACCTTGGTGACTCACCAGCAACCCTGAAGTCAACCAAGACCCCAAAGTCTCTTCTGTTCTAAAGTCCTCCTCAGCTATGCCTCTGTCACCTTGGACACAGGCAGCTTGATTTGTTCTAATGTAACCTTCTATTAAGGCTATGAGATTTAACCTTCTTAGATTGAAGCAAACATTCCAGCCTGTTAGGGTTCTTTGCAACCTGGGATCTGTTTCCAATAGATTTCACAACTTCCAAATTGATAGAACAGTACTTAGATAGAACATCATGTGGAAAGAAGTTGATTGGACCAGGTGATGCGGATGGAGCCTTGGCTCAGCAACGAGCTGGGCCTCTATTTCCTTATCTATAAAGTGGGATAATGATAGTTGTGAGTGTGTCACAGGTTTATTGAAAAGATGAAACGAGATAAGGTATAAAAAGGTACTTTGTCGCCCATCACACTCCAGACAATTGTAAAGAATTCAGGGGTAGATACTGAACAGTTGAGAGATCGTTCTAAAGTTGAGACTCCGAGCCCTGCTCCAGGGCCGGGAGGGGGTCTGAGGCACCTCAGCCTGGCCAGGATGTCTGGCCCCTCCCACCCTGCCGTTCACACGGCCCTGCCCCCGTCAAGCATGGCTGAGAAGACGGGCAGGGCATTAGCCGACAGGGCTTAGACAGGGCACTGGAGGGGAGGTTGGGCCAGCTGAGGTCCCTAGTTCCTCCCACGACTGCACTGTTCTGAGAGTTTAGCTGGGAGTTTAGCTCCCTGCAAAGAGGAAAGAGCAGTGACCATAACACTTCTGCTTCCAACAACCCGGACTCCAGTCCTATATCCCGCTCAGACCAGGCGGTGAGAATGAGTCTGAGAAACAGCTTCGTGAAACTCCCCACAGACACAGTGACACGACCAAAGTTTTACTTACACAACAGAACACTTTTGCTGCCATATTCTGGTCAAACTGGCCGAGGATGATCCTCACGTCATTGCCCTGTGGACAGAAGGACATGTGTGTGAAGGAGAGTAGATGCCAGGCACACTTGGGGGCTTGAGGCCACGGGCAGAGAACATTGGTGCACCCCCAGCTCTCCAGCCAAGAGCCCTGCCCTCTCACCCCAGCCCAGCCTGGATGCTCTGGCCCTCTCTGGGGCCAGCTTTCCCTCAGCTCCTGCTGCCCTCCCTGGGACAAATCTGCACGGGCTGGAGGCTTTATAAAGCTGGCAGCTCTCAGCGGTCCCAGCAGCATCCCTGATTCCTCCAACAAGGGCAGGCCAACCCTACAGGGCACTGAGACAGCGTCTAATCTTCTTCCTCACTTGACACACAGGGAAACTGAGGCCGGAGGAGAGAAAGGAGCTTCCAAGGTCCCCAGGGGAGTTGGTGGCTGAAATAAGACTGCAGGGCCCCCACCCTCCCCCCTAGTATTCTAGACTTTTCTATACCTTCCTGGAACCCACAAGGCTTCCCAATTAAGAAGTTTCAGAGTCTCTTTGAGTTCTGAGCTTTGTTCAAATCTCAGCTCCACCCATAAGCCTCAGGGCGCCTCAGGTGGCTCCTATATGCATCTTAGCCTCAACTGCCTCACCTGTGGAAAGTGGAAAACGGCAGTACCTACCTTCCGGGAGGACTCCCTGAGATGACCCACATAAACTGCTTCACACAGTTCCCGGCACATGGCGAATGCCCAATAAGTGCTAGCTAGTATTAGGATTTTATAACCTCCTCCCAACCCATTTTTAACTCCCAGAAAAACTTATACTTGAAAACTCTATAAATAGGACTGCACTTATTATCTTCATGTGTGCCTTGCACAACAGCTCCTGTGACTCATTTATTCATTCAACAAACATTTACTGGGCGTTTGCCTAAGGCTCCCTCCTGGGTCAGGTAAGGGCCCCTTGGTGCTCTCTGGGGGACAGGGATCCAGGCAGGGCCCTGCCCCATCAAGAACAGGCTACAGGAAGATGTGCCAGGCAGCCTGCAGGAGACCAGCTGGGGCCCTGGCCCACCGGCCTGCTCCCCACCCCAGTCACTTCCTGCCCTCCGCCCTGAGGCTCAGGCTTGCAGGTGGTGCCACCTTCCTGCCTCTCCAGCAGGCCTCAAGGCCCTTTGATGCATAAAGAAGAGAAACATGCCTTTAAAGATCAGTTTTTAGCATCTTTCAAAATTGGAAAGTGCTGACTGGGAGGCCATTTTACTCATCATGTACTTTAGCAAAATAAAAAAGGCTTGGATTCTAAAATCATCCTTCGTTTGCAAGCAAGAATGGAAAGAAGAGGGGGAAAAAAAAAACCTTGCTCTGAAAGGACTTTAAAAGATCGTTAACAGAGCAGTTGAAGGAAGGCAAGCCTTTGTCATCACCATGTCTACAATGCTATAAAAAGTTCTAAGCTGCTTCCGTTCTGTGGACAATGCTCTCAGGCACACCCCAGGGTTTTTTCTGCTTGTTTGTTGAAATCTTTTAGACTTCTTTGCTGCTAAGAGTATTCATCCAGCCAGCCAGCAAACACTTACTGAGCATCTACTTTGTGCCAAGCTCTGTGTTGCTAAACATGGTATAGTAAAAATAGCTTATTGGGTTTTAGAGTTAGGGAGACCTCAGTTCAAATCCCAGCTCTACCACTGACCAGCTGTGTGACCTTGAGTCTTAATCCCCTGGAGCCTCAATTTTCTCACCATTGAAAGAGGGATAATCCAACCTACCTTGCCGGGGGGGGGGGCCCTAGGATTCATACTAAGGAAACCCAGCCATTGGCTTCCATGATGCTTCCTCCTGGCTCTTTCCTACCTCTAGTCCCTCCTGCTGACTGAGTCAGCTCATCATCTTTCTGCACGTTCCTAAATGCTGGTGTTCTACACAGTTCTGCCCTTAGCTCTGTGTCCTCATCACTCTCCTGGGCAGCCTCATTCAAGACCCCGGCCACAACTGCCTGCTGTGTGCTATGGAGGCCCGATCACTCTCCCCGTGCCCAACTTTTCTCTAACTGCCCCTGGATCCCTCCACTTGGATTCTCCCACGTACCTCAAGCTCAGCACATCCCAAGCTGAACTCATCATCTTTGCCAAGGAGCCCTTCCCCCCTCCTGCGTGGTCCATTTCTGAGAACAGTGTCGCCAACCTCCCACCCACCCAGGTTCACCTGCCTCCCTCCAAGCCCTAACCAGGACCCACCCACTGGTTCTGCCTGCCCACCAGTGCCAAATCACCCCCAACCCTGCAGCTTCACCTCGCTGGGTGTAGCCACCATCATTCCTCCTCGGTGAAATACAACTGCCTCCTGGCTGGATCCCCACCCTTAGTCCTGCTCCATCCACCCTGCTCTCCACAGAGCGGATTAAGGAATCATTCCAAGATTCAACTGTGGTTGTGTAAAATCTTTCCATGGCTCCCTGACCTTTCCAGGTCAACTGAGCTCCTGAGTAGGACATTCGAGATGCTTTACCAGCCAGCTCCTGCTCAGTCCTTGCCAGTCTTGCAGGGCATGAGAATGAGCTACCTGTAGTTCTCTAAAAGAGGTCTGCCACTTACATACTCCTTCACTGGCTCATTCCCCCACCTGCTCCTCTCTTGCTTTCTGCAAGCTCATCCATCTTAAAGGCCCTTCCCTCTCACCTCTGCCTGGAGAGCTGCCACTCACCCTTCATGCTTTAGCTCAGGCACCCCTACTCTGAGAAACCATCTGTGTCCTCTGAGGTGCTCATTTGCTCCTCTGTGGGCCCCAGAGCACTCTGTGCTTCCCTCTATCATGGCACAAGTCCACTTGCTTATCTGTCTTCTCTGCTGGACTGAGAGTAACTTGATTCATCTCTGGGTCCCCAGGTCAGGGGGCCAAGGCATGACATATATATCAACCATAGGCATTGAATGCACGATTAAGTGAGCGAATGCTCTGTGAAGTACCAAGAGCAGTGCCTGGCCTGCATTCCTTATTCAGTAACTGGTAGCTATGATCACCACTGCACTGATATCCTGCTAGCCTAGAGCCTCGGCACTCACTGGGTTCACCATGTCCATTTCTTGAATGCACTGAGGAGCCCACATCTTCATGGCTGACCACCTGACCACCTGCAGATAGATAAATAACCAGCTCTATCACTTGTGGACCATTTGGTGTCTCTGTTGCCATGACAACCAAGTCGCACGGACCATTTGGTGCTATGCTCCCAGACTGTTAGAATCGGGCGGATCCAAAGGGATCACTGATCTAGTGAGCCCCTTCCTAGAGAGTCAAAAGGCTTCCCCCAACACTGCCCAGCGGAACCAGTGCTCTCACCTTGGTGGCCCTCTGACCATCAAAGGACCCTGGAGAAAGATCCTGGCCAGAGCCAGGTTCTGCCCGCAGCAGGGAGCGACCCACACCCACTCTGATTCCAGCCAGTGAGAGGCAGCAAGATGCTGCAGTGTCTGGGAGGGAAGAGCCAGCACCCAGCGCAGCTCCCAGAGAGGGAAGGGCGTTCAAGATGGACGAGATGGAATCCCGTGTGGGGAGTGGACAAAGGGAGATGGAACTGGCCTGGGATGCTTAGCAGGAGCCTTGAGAGCGGTAGAAAGAACTGGAAGGGCTTCTCAAAATGGGATATGTTGTCCTCCTGGAGCATGAGTTTTCCTGAGAGTATGAAAAGCATGGATATACCTCGTTCTTCTTTCCAGAGTAGCAATTTATTGGAAGATTCAGGGGCAAGGGGAAAGGTTTTGGATTCTGGGAGTCTTTTTCTTTCTTTTTAAATAAAGATTATTTATTTATTTATGAGAGAGAGAGAGAGAGAGAGCAGGAAGGAGGGGCAGAGGGAGAGGGAATCTTTTTTTTAAAGATTTATTTATTTATTTGCGAGAGAGAGAGAAATAGAGAGAGAGAGAGTGAGCAGGGGGAGAGAGACTCTCAAGCAGACCGCACGCTGAGCATGGAGCCAGATGTGGGGCTCGATCTCAGGCCCCTGAGATCATGACCTGAGCTGAAACCAAGAGTCAGATGCTCAACCGACTGCCACCCAAGCGTCCCTGGATTTCCGGAGTCTTAAAAGTTTTTAACACATGCGTCCTCTCACAAAAGTTCCAGAACCACGCTGTTCAATGTTACGTAACTTGTATCTTTCCCTGAAAATCTGTAAAGTAGAAAGAGAAATTTTGTCTCGACAGTGGTTCCTGCTCCTGGCCACACATCCATGTCCCTGCCAGGGGTCTGAGCACTTACTCCTTTGCCATGGAAAGGACTCTGGGGCAGTGTGAAGAGAACAGGGGGTAGGGGAAGAGAGCCCTGAACGTCCCTGAGGCTAAGAGCGACAGAACAGAATTGGGATGGTACAGAGAATCCGGAATGTGGCACAGGGAAGGGTCCAAAATTCCTGTGCCCTTCCACAGACTCTTGATTCTGCAGGGGGCCACCTGGAGCAAAAGGTGACCTGAGGTGGGACAAAGGACACCTCGTACTCACCTGGCTAGATCCATGTGTAGACCACACAGAGGCCTGTGTTCACAAGAGGCCTCGCCTACAGGGAAGGGGCAGACACAGGAGGAAACAACGATGGGGTGGGAGGTCCAAACCTGGATGGATTTCCTTCCCTCCTTCCTGGTCCTTCTCATCTCTTGCCTAGAGCCTCTTTGTCTCTGGGACACTTAAAGTGAGCTAAGATCACACACACACAAAAGTGACACGTCAGAAACATGACCCAATTCAAAGACTTTGTGTATAACCCCCAGGTTGCAGGGGATCTTAGCAAATAAAAAGCAAGGACAGTTCCCAAGCTCCTTCTAGCTGTGGGACTAAGGAGTGCATCAGCCCCGCCCAAAGAGAGAGGTGTTATTATTACGTCCACTCCAGAAAGTTTCACGAGCGAGCTGAGCCCCAAAGAATGAAGGAAGTTTCGCAAGTGCAGCACACCGCCGGCCCTACTCGTTCCTGCGCTCAGGACCGGGGCATCCATCCCCGTGCAGGGAGGGTGGGCTGCTTCCAGCTCACCCCCCTCTCTCGAGAACTGCCCACAGTGAAGGGACTTCATGAGGTGTCCCACATCCTGCAGCACCCAGTGACCGACTCCCTGAAAGGCGGGGCCAGCTCTGTGGCGCAGGCTGTGTTCCAGGCAATCCCGCCAAGACTGCATTCTGGCCCGGCTCCCCTCTTGCCTTATCCTGCATCTCTCTCCCTTCTCCGGAGCGCGCTCTCAATAAATCACTTTCAACCAGACTCTCGGGCTCTGTTTCTAGGGAGTTCAGCCTAAGACACCAGGCCCCATAGGTAGGAGGTGGTGGCGCTTGGCCTCCACCCTGGGTCGACCTGGTCCCAGAGCCTGAGCACTCGACTGCTCAGCCCTATGTATTGCCTCCCTGGCTGAGAAAATACCCAGTTTGTGGCAATAGCTCGCAGAGGAAAGTGGTGTAGCCTTGGACGTGAAAGCAGTGCAACAGCCGGTGTGATCCTGAGACACTGAAATAGCTGGTGGGCATTGAAAAGAGCAGGCGAGCAGAAGCCACGCCATCCTGCCTTCCCTGTGGCAGGAGCGTGGGATCCTGCTGGAACGGAAGGTCAACTGGACACTGACCTCTGCATTACCTGGCCTCCTCTGCCACCCGTGCATCCGGCTTGGTCCACCTGCAATCGCTCCCTGATTTCCCAGGTGCCCAGTCCCACAGACCCACTGGGCTGCTGGAAAATCAGATAAAACTGTGTGCAGTGCTGTTGGAAGGGAGGCTGAGCTTTAGAGGCTGGCCATGATGGGGCTGGGGGCTGGCCTGATCAGGGCCAGTGGGCACTGGGGAAGGGGTCTGGAACCCAGGCCCACTCCTGCCCCCTGACTCCGGCCGTGAGACCTGGGGTAGGTCCAGCAGGGTTAGCCTAGACACTTCCCAAAGTCCCTCCTGGCCCGGACACACTGTTCCATACCCAGAATGAGTACTTTCATTTAGTTGAAGTTAGTTTTTCTGAGACATTTTTTTTCCTTACCAGAAATATGCCTAAATTTAGGCAAGGAAGCAGGAGACCTCTATTCTTTTGTTGCTGTTGTTACATTGATCTTTTTATTCTGATTAGCCCTCCCGTTTATTTTTCATTTTTATCTATCTGTCCGCCTGTCTATTTATTGGAGTGTAGTTGACATAAAACGTTACATTAGTTTAAGATGTACAACATAGTGATTGGACAAGTCTATACCTTAAGGAGACATATATTCTTTTTTAATTTTTAATTTTTATTTTTAAGATTTTATGTATTTGTCAGAGAGAGAGAGAGCACATGCAGGGGGAGCTGCAGGCAGAGAAGAAAGCAAACTCCCCACCAAGCAAGGAGCCCGACACGGAGCTTGATCCCAGGACCCTGGGATCATGACCTGAGCCGAAGGCAGATGCTCAACCAACTGAGCCACCCAGGCATCCCAAGGAGACATATGTTCTTAAAGAAGGGAGTGAAGAAGGAATAGCCCATAGCATGCCACTTCTGTAAAGTTTATTATTTTATCTTGAAAACTCAAGTATATTTAGCATTCCAATAACATATCTATGTTTATCTTAAGATAAAAATAATGCTTTTCTTCCCATGTTTCTGAGCAAAACTGGCCCGCTGGGAAGATGGATGATGTTTATTCTGTAGCTTTGCATCCCCCTGGGGTGCCTATGTGAAATGTAGTTTCCGGCAGTCAAGCAGGCTCCTGGCCTGTGGGGTCAGGGGGCAGCTCCCACGAGGCCTCTCATATGTAGCAAAGGGGGCAGCAGTCCACCTGAAGGCCTATTTTTGTGGTCTTCCTATGATACGCAGACTGAGGCCCCCCACCCCCAAATGTCCTCTTTCCTAATCTCCAGAACCCAAGAATATGCTCCGTGACATGGCCAGAGGGAATGAACACTGCAGATGGAATTAAGGTTGCTCATCGGCTGCTTTATAAATTAGGGAGATTGTCCTGGAATCTGAATCCTGAATGATGGGTTGGGGGTGCTGCTCCAGGGAAGATAGATAAAGCAAATAAAACAAAACAGAGCATCTGAAGCCGGGCACTCTCCCCCACGGGGCCCAAAGCTTCGAGCAGGCACCCTGGAAATAGCCAGGGGCAGCCTCCGCCCCGCCGCCCCCCCCCCCCCCAGCATGGCAACAGTTCACTTGCAAGCCTCGGCGTGTGGAACAGGCCTGGAAGGGGCTGAGAGGCCTCGGGTCTGCGTCACACAGAGATGGTTTCATTTCTTGACTTCCTTGCGGCAAACTTTGGTACGTATCTGCTAAATCAACCTGATGAATTTCACGATTTGGTTCCTCTGTGCTTTTGTGTATTTTCGCCTGGGTGATCTGTCCAAGACTGAGAGTGTTATGGCTCCCAGGGCTGTTGTGTTTCTGTCAATTCTCCTTTGTATTTTAACAGGCTTTTCTTTATATATTTCAATGAGATGCAATTTACAGCAATAATGGTCCATGAGTGTGTTATTCTCACGGTGAATGGGACCCCTATCTATAGAGAATGATTCTCCTTCATCACAGCTGGTACCTTGAACTCCCTTTGGTCTCATATGAACACCGGGGTTCTTGCTTGGTTTGGTTTGCTTAATCTACCTGTGCCCGACATTTTACCTTTGACCTTTCTGGGTCATTTCCTCTGTTGTCAATAGCTGTAGTCGGTTCTTGAAAAACATAATTCTCAAAGTCTTCGCCTTTTAATAGGGAGATGGGCCCATTTGAATTTATGGTCAGAATGGCTCTATTTGGTCTGCAATTATATGTTATGCTTTCCGGTTTTCAATATGTGGACTAAAATTTCCCCGCTTCTACCTTCTCTGCCAAAAGCTTTGGGTTCTGTTTGCATTGTAGTGTATTTACCATCAAGTTATTCAAAGCCTTCTTTAGCGTGTATGTTTATTTAGGAAACTCATGAGCAAGGTGGGCTCTGCTGAGTCCCTCTTTTACTTAAGACCAGGAGGTTCCCACCCATATGTTTTACTCACCCCCTTTTCGGGGCTCTGTGAATGGAATTTGGATTTTTCTATCTCAGTTATTGTTATTAAAGTATCTATTTTTGCACCCTATGTATATGTACATTTGCTTTCAAAACGAACTTCTGCATCTGTGTACAATTTTGTAACGATGATTTGGACTGAGCTCTCTGACCACGGGTTGCATTGGCCCCTGCTCAGCCGTCTCCAACACGACCTGCTCTGAAGTTTGCCATCGTTCTCGGCTGAGCTGATGTAGGACTTCAAGGATTAACTCCAAGAAGGGCACCTGGCTAGGACCTGAGCCACACGCATGGGGAGGATGTCTCCCAGCTGCTCCATTGTCTCTGGGCTTGAAAGCTGCAGAGGAGTTGAAGTGGCCTGGTTTTTGCACCTTTGTGGGAAATTTGCTTTTTTCCGGCCTAGATACTTATAGATTTTTTCCCCCTTTATGTTTGTACTTCAGAGATTTTGCCAAAATGTGTCTTGGTATGACTCTCTTTTCACCAATTCTGCTAGAATGTGGAAAGGCCAGCTAGACCGTGCATGTAACAGTGCGCACATTTCCTTTATGAAATTGTTGATCTCGTAGTTCCAAAATGGTTGACTGTTAGCAATTCTGTCCGTCCCATCTAGCAGGACTCTCTTTAGCCCACTTAAGTGTGCCTCCTTTTTTAAAAATAAACTTCTTATTTGAGATAAGCTTTAGATTTACAGAAAAGTGACAAAGAAAGTTGCCCTATGTTCCTCACCCAGCTTCCCCTATTATTAATATTTTATGTTAGTGTGGTACATTTGATACAATTAATGAATCAATATTGATTATTATTAGCTAACGTCCATACTTAATTCAGATTTCCTTAGTTTTTTGTTTTTTTTTTTTCTCTAATGTTCTTGCTCTATTCCTGGATCACATGCAGAGTACCACATTATATTTAGTTGTCATGTCTACGTAGGCTCCTTTTGACTCAGACGTTCCTTATTTTTGAAGACCTAGACAGTTTTGAGTAGTATCTGGAAAATGGCCTTCACCTGGAATTTGACGTTTTCCTCATGCTTAGGCTTAGAGCATGGGTTTTGGGAAGGAAGGCCACAGAGGTAAACTGGCCTTCTCACCCCCTCATATCAAGGGTGCCTCCTATCAGTGTGATTTATCACTGTTGATGTTGACCTTGGTCACCTGGCTGAGGTCGTGTTTGTCTGATTTCTCCACCATCAAGCTACTCTTCTCCCCCCTTTCCTCACTGTGCTCTTTGGAAGGAAGTCACTTAAGAAATGGTTCGTCCTGCTCCACCTCCATGAGCATGAAATATCCACATAAATTATTTGGAATTCTTCTGTATAGGAGATCTGTCTGTTCTTTCCCATTTATTTATTCATAGCAGCACAGACACACGGATATTTATTTTTATACACGGGGTTATAATCCAATACTATTTTATTTTGTTGCTGACATGGTCCCAGCTTTGGCCACTGGGAGCTCTTTCAGTTGGGCTCGGACACCCTCCCATGAGTGTGTGTTGTTGCTGTTTTGAATACTCCCTTACTTTTCTGGTACTAAAAGATGCTCCTGGATCATCTTGCATATGTCCTGCCCCAGTCCCAGAGCCAGCCGTCTCTCCAAGGAGTCCTGGATCCTTTTTATGGAGAATGGGTATTAGAAACCAAGACCTGGGTGCGAGGAATGCTTGTTGCTACTACGGTGTCTGTTTGGCTTTGATTTTGGCTCCGTCTCATCCATCCTCATTTCCCCTTAGGATCTCCCTCCCCCAGCGTCCCTGTTACTTCTTCCCTCATTAGACTGACCACTTTCACCACTTCCTCTGAATTCGGGGAAATATCTCAAGTTTGTCCTTCACACTTGGCATTAACTCTGCTCTCTAATACCGCCAATGCAGATTCTAGTTCTGCTCTTTGGTATTTAATTTTCTTCCCCGTCCTCTGTACCTCCTTCTCTAGCCCACCCCACAGTGAACCAGAGATTTGCTTTTTCTCTGAGCTTTCCAGAAGTTACTTTACTTTATTCCCGAATATTCCATCCTTGTGTTCTCTGTTGGCTTTGTCTGTCCAGACTTGGTATTTTATTCACACACACTCAAATTAATTCGATTCTGGGTGATGGGGAATGACACAGTGAGCGCAGCAGACAGAAACGCCTGCCTCCCAGATCTTAGGTTCCAGCGGGAGGAGACAGATGATAAAACAACTAGACAAAATGGGCAGTAGGTCGGATGTTGTGAAGGGCTGAATGGTATCCTCCAGAGATATGCTAACTCCCAATACCTTAGAATGTGACATTACTTGAAAACAAGGTCACTACAGATGTAATTAGTGAAGATGAGGTCATACTGGAGTAGGGCAGACTTGTAATCCAACACGACTAGTGTCCTAATAAGAAGATGATGTGAAGAGAAAGGGGAAAATGCCCTATGAAGTAGGGATTGGGGTTATGCGGCTGCAAGCCAAGGAACTCCAAGGATTGTTGGCAACACCAGAAGCTAAGAGAAAGGCAGGGGAGAGCCCCAGAGCCCTCTAGAGAGCATGGCCTTGCCAACACCTTGACCTTGGACTTCCAGCTTCCAGAATGTAAGAGAATACATTTCTGTTGCTTGAAGTCACATAGTTTGTGGTACTTTGTTACAGCAACTCTTGGAAATGAATACAGACATCCATCAGTGAAACAGAGCAAATCAGCGCAAGGTGGGCAAGGATTTAACTTTCTTTCTTTTCTTTCTTTCTTTCTTTCTTTCTTTCTT